>NC_083465.1:23340800-23428300 GCF_030014155.1 Tachysurus vachellii
AAACCTGGTTTTCCAGATTATTTAATTATTATTATTTTTCCAGGTTAAAAATTAACCACATTTCTTGAAATCCACTAGCAGCTTTTATGCAAAGTAAATCGATCAGTTTAGAGGACAGTTGGAATAAGTTGTCAAAATCAGGAAAGAATCTAATTAATGAGCATGAATGTAAAAATACTCACTGAAATGTGAAACATGAACCTTTTTCAAGGTTAATTTAACTGTTCAAACTACTTAACTGTTGGATGCGTGCTTGTTAAATGGACTTAGGTGAAGGTCAGGTCACTTTATAAAGCATACAGAAATCCAGATACCAACTAAGGATTCAGAGAATTTCCCACAGCGACAAAGTGGTAATGAAGCTGTCAGTGTGTGCTGAGTACTTTGACTCCAATCCACCTTCAAGCTCAAAGTTAAAACGAGGCGAGTTCATATTCAACTCTGAACGTCGGTGATGCGTTATGTTTCTTGTTCGTCACGATACCAGATACAAGAGGTGTAATGGTTAAAGCCACAATCACGAGCAATCACGAGTCACCACATAAGTCGGACAAACGGCAATTGAAAAACACAAACACCAAGAATCACAAATCGATTAGTCAAACTAACACACCGCAATGTCTGTACTTCATATTTCAGTTTACTATTTAGAACCAAAATAGTAATAGTTGTCTATTAAATACACACAACCTGGGTCATATGATCAAAACATCATGATCTTTGAAGACATTTCTACAATATACATAATGATAATTTGTACATGCAACTTCTGATAAAATCTATTTATGATTAAACTGTACACTAGGCAGAAAAAGTCTTTTGGTCTTTTTTCCAGAAAGCATTCACTGCGACATCTGATTGGTTTTTCCGAGACGCAACGTGTTTTCCTAATCCGATGCATAATGCTGTTAACGTGTATGATGTTGACAGAAAATATATGTTTTGGGCATGAACATGCGATACAAAACTGCCTTAAAGCAGGCCGCGATCACACCTCAGCAAAGCGTAGACGGTCGACAGCCCGATAACTGACCCTGTTCACACCTGGTATTAGCATCCGTCTCGAATATGCCCGTCTCAAATGACCAGAAAGAAAACATAGCTGTTTTTACCTGCCAACTTTGTCAGTCTAGTGTTGGAGAACTCTACAGTTTACATATGATTACATATTTTCCAGCTAGGGAAATGAAACAGTCAATCAGGTGGTCCTTTGGTGCCACCCAGAACACAATAAAACACTTTCACGTTCACACATCCATCTCAGATGTTGATTTGAGCGATCGGATCACAACGCGACTTTGAGATAAATTGAACCATGTAGACACCTGTAGCGCTGTCCACTTGTGACTGAACAAAGATGCAAGTAAATGCCAGGTATAAATAGTTCTTGTGCATCATGTCACATTTTCATTCATATAGCATTACTAATAAATATAGATTTACTCTGCATACAGAAACAGATCCTATCAAGTTTAGAAAAAAATCTTGGGCAGGTGCAAAAAATATCAACTGCAAGAGTGGGTAGAACTGAAAAGAACACCTTTGGGAGCAGTCAAGAATTGGATTTTGAAAAAAATAAATACAAGTTGCACCCCTAGTTTCTACCATTATGCATTTAGAAATAGACACAGGCACTCAATCAGGGTTCAGTTAGTATCCACACCGTGCTGTGCCACACTGAGATGAAAATGCAATCCAACATTCGCTTTGAACAAGGGATTTACAAAAAGATTAAAAGCAGGTATGTGATCCTGCTTTATTCCAACAACAACACTATCAGAGCATGAGCATCGACACTAAGCCAATACTAGATCCTGACAACAACAGAGGCGACTCTCAGACCTTTGTTGCCCAGTTATGTAAAACACCAGTGGTGCAATGGCAACAGGCCTCAAGACAAGTTGTGTCCTGTGTTCATTTGAAAAATTGTTGTGTCAACATCACACACTTTCACACCCTCCATAAAACACACATCACTTGACTGGAGAGGGGAAAAAATGTCAAACATGATCTAATTTCAATCCGGTATTTAAAACCAATATCAGCCCTCATACATCCAGGGGGGAAAGGTCCAAATAATCCTTTCTAAATTTCTCTTCACTAATCAATAAGCTACATCTATCTATCTATCTATCTATCTATCTGTCTGTATGTCTCTCTATCTATCTATCCATTGCACAGCACGTAACACACTAAAATTCATGCAATATATATGAAGTGTAATGCAAGCTTATTAGTGCAATTACACACTTTTTATTGCTGTCCATAACACTAACGAGTGTCAAGTTGCTTTAATGTCTAGTAACATCAAAAGGAAAACTTTATCTAAAAGTCAACAAGTAGTAAATAGAGGTTTAAAATATTCACCGGTCATCATCATCAGTGTAAGTTAGCTGTATTCTCCATGAGCATGTCAGACTGGGGGTGGGGGCACAAACTTAATTAAAACATAGCTTGAAAGCTAAAATTGCAACGTCTTTGATTAAAAAAACTAAATAACTAGACAACTTCTAGATACAGTTAGGTTTATGAACATATACACACACTGTATTCATGTAAGGTGCTCGCTCACTCCAGTAACCATGTCGTTACTAGCAGGCCTAGACACCGAGCTTCTTTCAGTAGCCTAGCCTAAAGCTAGCTAGCTAATTCGTTTAATAATACGCCATGGAGAATACTAAGCTAAAGTCCAACTTTATGGGAAATACATGACAGTAACCCAAGTTACAAGTGGAAACCATTTTCACCGGATGTTTATCAAACAGACGCGATAATATGACTAACAATACGTGAGGGACTTCTGCTAGTAACTAGCGTATTAGCTAACATAGCACTGCTAGCTAGCTAGCTAGTTAAATATCTTTCTACCGCGCAAAATATTGACTGCATACAGAAATATGAATTATGCAAATGTCTGTAGGTGATGAAACAGTGAATAATTATGTGGAGCCCTTATTTATTTTAGTTTAGACGCTAATTAAAACTCATCTTACTAGCTAAGCCAGTTAAGGCTAAGCTGAGTTTGCTAATGAGCATAGATCAACTTTAATCGTGTACATGTTAAATACTCGAGATGTACAGATGTAGGTTTCAGGATACATCAGTAGATAAATTGGTTCTGTAGCTAAAATGTGTGTATTCTGCAGCAGACTGGGCCGTTAAGTTAGTTTATGTAGTTAGCGTTGCAGCTAACCCCCGTTTGACAGCACTGAGAGGCACATTGTGCCGGGAACATCCTCCAGAACCGAGCCGCACAAATCGGCTGTGCAACAATAACGTTTACTCACCAGAATTCTCTTGAAGAGAGCGTTTTCTTTCGGCGGTAAGGTTACAGTCGGCATCTTTGAACAGTATTTCCTCAAGTTTAGCACATGTGAAATGAGTGTCGGGCTCGTCAGCTAGTCGCGTCTCCCTGATCGAGTTTTGCCCCCCTTACACACAGCTCGGCTCTGTTGCCCTTTTCGGACACCCCTCCACCCCTCACGTGGTGATAGAAAAGCCCCTTCTTTCCCAAAATGGCCGATCGAGCTGCTGCTTCTCCTCCGGGTCAAGTTGCAAGTTGACAGCTCCGGTTTTCTCTGTGTTGCACTTTTCCTCCACTGTCTGCAGGGGGCGCACTGACACACAAACTAGACAAGAGGGTAAAATCCACCCTGAACGACTTGCATCTATTGTTGCGGCGTTAACGACAACTCGAAAGTCGGAAATTTCCAACTCGCAACCTAACATTTCCCGACATCAGAGTGTTCACACGAACATAATATGCCTTTTTCTTCATACACAAGAGGGAACTGGGAAATGTCCGAGTTCCAACTATGACTCTCCAACTCGTAATTCCTACTCGGAGCTTTTAGAGAACTCCGACTTCTCCGAGTTGCGGATTCGTGACATCACGTCAACATGGCGTCACTCGTAGTGAAAATATGAAGTAATAGGTTTTTGAACATTTTTTCTGGTTATTTGTTATAATTCGATTTGCTAAATACAGGGTGATATGTTGATTGTTAAAATGTTCGTTTTTTGGGATTTCTTTAATCATAATCCTCTTTTCGTGTCATTTTCAGTACTAAAAGAGTGAATTCTCACATCCACAATAAGCAATAACCAAAACAACTCTTTATTTACAGTTTTTGTAGATATCGTACAGTGATTATTCATTTTATTTCCAAGAAAAGTGAAATAAAGAGTTGTCTGGCTGTTTTGCTCAATTAACCCCGCAGCCAAGAATCAGTGATTTACTCTAGCATTAGGTTATCTAGCTCTCTCACCTCCTCATCTGTACACACTGCTCAAGCATGACTTTCATGCTAATTCCTCCCATCTAAGGTGTATTCTCATCTCACCCAAAGGTGCTTGGGATAGATTTGATCACTGTTGCAGTGTATGAGATTAAAGGCATTAGGAAAACATGAGTACAGAATACTGATGAATTTTCTACCAAATCATAAATAATGGCTCTTTAGATATTTGAGTCAGCTCCCAAAATCAATTAAAATTTTAATTTGAGCCAGATTAAAGAATTGATACATTCGCAAACAGCACATCACTTCCTGTGCAAGATGGCTGACAAAAAATTCTGATGTAAGAAATATTTACAGTTGTACATTCTGAGGATGTCAGGTCAACGCTGACCCTCTTATCAACAGCTGTAAAGAGAATATATATCAGTAATTCTCTTCCCTTTAAAAGTACTTATTTTTAATTTGTTCTCTCCTTAGCACAGTTGTTTAAGCTCCTTAGTGTGAACACAACACTTACACATTTCTTAAAAATTTGTTGTACTGATTTATTTCATTTAGGTCTTAGAGCACATTATACATAAATTTTAAGTCTGTGTTAAAAAACGACCCACAGGCTAGTATATATAGTTTAATACAAGCTTGTATGGATGTAAGAAACAATTACATCTCTCTCTCTCTCTCTCTCTCTCTCTCTCTCTCTCTCTCTCTCTCTCTCTCTCTCTTTACATTGGCAGTATAAAGGAGAGTCTTGATGTGTGTATTCTTTGTGTTTTAAGGTATGACAGGTTGAGTCAAGCTTTGCAAGCGGACAGACAAGAATATGAGACACCACAGTTTTTGAACAGCATCAGACAGTTCTCATCTGATCAAATTCTTGTCAAAGCTTTCAGTTGTTGTTGTTGTTGTTCGGCTGCACCTAGTTTGAGGTCATCACAGCAGATAATCTGATCCATATATTTGATTTTGGCACAGAAGTGTTTGTTTTAGAATTCCACCAATATCTTAATCAGTTATCGTATCCTGATCAACTATAACAGCTGATCACATAGTGAAACACTGTTGAGGAACCAGTTGGGACAAATGCTTTAACTTCACAGCTCTATCAAGGCTGTTTCACCATCTGTCTGCACCCACTCACTGGAAGCTTTAACTCACACAAGACACAAGTGAGAGCATAAATATTTTCTTTCTTACATCATGATGTTTATTGTGGACCACAGGCATGAGCTCAGCAGTTTCAAACGTTTCATTATTGTATAGCAGCTCTAAACATCATATTAGTTAAATAATAGTGTGTTATGTTTTCCATGCCTATTTAAAATGTATTATACGTGTCTCTATAGAATTAGATAATTTAAAATGTGTGGGTGTTTCTTCTTTGTTCTCGAAAAAAAAAAAAGACATACCTGTAAGTGAATGAATAATAATTTACAGAGCACACAGACATTTAAATTTTTGATATAAAAATGTAAAACTGGAGGCTAATTTCGAAATGTTTGTTTCAAAGAAGTTTTATGTAGAGGAAATCATCTAGAAATCTTAAATATGTTTAACAATGTTAAATCATTGACCTGCATGTAAAAGTGGCTTGTTGAATGCTCTGACATATACCTTAATTAACCTTTAACAAAAACAGACATAGGTAGCACAATACCATATATCTCTGTCTGTCCTTATTTCCACTAATCTTATTTCAGTTGGCTGTACTGACCTTAACTCTTCGTAGGATATCCACAAAAGACAATTCTTTTAACGTTTTGGTTTGATTTTATATCTGCACAGACTTTTCTTAGCCAAGAAAGTTGAAAGTTCTTTGGAAATGCTTGTGTTAAGGAAACATTATTGCTAAATTAAAGTTTTAAGAGTAAAAATAAATAAACAAATAAACAAATAAATAAATAAATAAAAGAAAAATACTGAATATACATAGAATATTATTATTATTATTATTATTATTATTAGTATTATTATTATTACTACTACTACTACTAATTTATTGTCATTAACGTTATTATTATTATTATTGTTATTATTATTACGATTAATATTATTAATCTTATTATTTTATTTATTTTTTACTATTATTATTATAATTTTTTTTACTATTCTTCTTCCTCTTCTTCTTCTTCTTCTTCTTCTTCTTCTTATTATTATTATTATTAGTAGTAGTAGTAGTAGTAGTAGTAGTAGTAGTAGTATTTCAACATATTCGTCGCAGCTTTTATTATATATTCTAGATTTTATTTTGACATCTTAAAACCTGAAATATTCTAACGGAAAAGTCGGGCGCGAGAAGTCGAATCTCAAATCGCGTTTCGTGTTGTATCTGTTAGTGCACTACTAAGGGGGCAGCGTCGGTTATTATATACACTACATAGCGCACGTGTGTAGGGAGTCGAGGGTCGTTTGGAACGCTATTTTTTCTTATCTTGAAGCGACGCGCTCTCTTCTCCATTTCTGCTGCCATATACTTCATTCAATTCAGCGGGATTAATTCAAGAAAAGTCACTTATTGTATTTGTTTGTTTTGTGGCGTGAGCGGAGACTTTGAGGAAGAAATACTCGACAATAGAAGGTGATTTAGCAAATAACGATCGATCCAATCCCACAAACAGGTTAACGGTAATTAGCAATGTAGCTTAGCAATAGTATAAATATTTAAAATGTAAAATATAGTCTCTTGTTATCTTCCATACTGTACATAATGCATACATTAACAACTCTCTGGAGGTTTTAGGATCTCTATTGTCTTCTTTTTTTTTTTTTTTACCTGAATTTCTTCATTTTATTGACCAAAACAGCACATTTATACGAATTTACTGATGGTTCTCGTGCACGTGCACAATTAAGTTGTGATCCTGAAACAACATAAATCCGGTTACAACCGGTTATTAACAGATTCGAGCAGAACCTCTCAGAAAAGTAAAGAAACCGTTAGCGTGTAATTAAGGAGCCGTTAACCCTAAAACGTCTCATATAACATCATATAATCTCCGTTTACATCCTTTTTTTCATTTATCTACTCGCTTTCCGATGTTGAAAAGTATGAAAATAGTTTAATCTGAAAAAATCCTAATAAAATAGAAATATATTGGGAACAATTGCGTTAGCTTGGTTGCTAACTGTAAACGGATGACTAGGATGACTAAGCTAGCTCTGTTTAGCCTGCTGCGGAGATGTAAGCGTTGCTTATGTAACGTATTTGAAATACATGTGGCGTAATTAAGTTAATCTGGCTCGTTTAAATCTAATAAGGGAACTTTCAAGGGACATTTCTTGTCCTAAAGAGAAGAGGTGGTTAACCTAAGGGCTAAACTGATATTCGATAATTTAACTTTAGTTTATTTTCTATCCACCTTAAATGCTTGCAGTTACTATATTGAGCCTGTAGAGGGCACTCGTTGTTTTTTTTAAACCATTTGGTGTAAATCTAAAGTATCAGAATCAGAATTAGATTTATTGGCACAAGTGTATTGACACACACAAGGAATTTGGTTCCAGCAGTTTGTGACTCTCAAAGGTACAGACATAAATAACACTATACTATACAAGAAAACAATGCAGACGATGAGATACAATATAGACAGAATGAGTATAAAATATGAATATAGAATGAATAAAATATATAAAATATGAATATAGAATATGAACGATCAGTTATGTACATAAAGTGTGGGAAGTGCAAATAACAATATTGTGCAATATTATGCTTTTTGTACAATATATAGCAGCAGTATTGTGTGTGACATATACGGATGATTTGATGACTGACAGTCCTGATAATGCAGTACTTATGATAAGAAGCAGTGAATATAGTTATGGTGAGTTGTTGATCAGGGTGATTGTCTGGGGAAAGAAACTGTTCCTGTGTCTGGCAGTTTTAGTAAGCAAAGTTCTGTAGCGCCTGCCAGAAGGGAGGAGCTGAAAGAGGTTGTATCTAGGGTGCGAAGGGTCAGTAGTGATTTTCCCTCCCTGGTTTCTGGTTCTTGTGTCGTACAAGTCCTGGAGAGTGGGCAGGGGGGCACCAATTATTTTTTCTGCTGTTCTAACCGTGTGTTGCAGTCTGTTTCTGTCCTGTTTTGTTGCTGCACTAAACCAGATGGTGATGGATGTGCACAGGACCGATTCAATGACTGCAGTGTAGAACAGCATCAACAGCTCCTGTGGCAGACCAGACTTCCTTAATTGGCGTAGAAAGTACATCCTCTGCTGGGCCTTTTTGATGATAGAGTTTATGTTGCACTCCCATTTCAGGTCTTGGGAAATGGTAGTGCCCAGAAACTTGAAGGCCTCCAAAGATGACACCGGGCTGTTGGATATTGTGAGGGGGAGTAGTGTTGAGGGGTCTTTCCAGAAGTCCACTGTCATCTCCACTTTTTTGAGGGTGTTTAGCTCCAGACTGTTCTGACTGCACCATAGCACCAGCTGCTTCACCTCCTGTCGGTATGAAGACTCGTCGCCATTTTGGATGAGACCAATGAGCGTAGTATCATCTGCAAATTTCAGGAGTTTAACAGTTTGGTCACTTGAAGAGCAGTCATTTAGTATAGAGGGAGAATAGCAGTGGGGAAAGGACACATCCCTGTGGAGCGCCAGTGCTGAGTGTCCGAATGCTGGAGGTGACACCTCCGAGTCTCACCTGTTGTTTCCTGTCTGTCAGGAAGCTGACAGATGGAATGGGGGTATAGTGAGCCTTAGGAGTTTGGAATGGAGATTTTCCGGAATTATAGTATTAAAAATCGAACTAAAGTCAACAAACAGAATCCGGGCATATGTCCCTGGGCAGTCCAGGTGTTGCAAAATGTAGTGCAGTCCAATGTTGACTAGTTTAACAAGTTTTGGACCGGAAGAGTTGGAGTGTCCTGCGCTGAGCACTGACCTCGATTATCATACCTTTGGTATGAACTGGACCATCGTCTCTATCCCAGACCTCCTCACCTGAGATCAGCGTCAGACATCATCGTTAATGTTCTTGTGACTGAATGATCACAAACCCCCAGATGCACACTTCATAATCTAGTGGAAAGCCTACCCAGAAGTGTGGAGATTATTATAAGAGTAAGGAGATTAAAACTGGAATGGGGTGTTCAACAAGCACATTGGGGCGTCATGGTCAGATGTCCACAACTTCTCTTCATGCATATAACATGGCTGTAATATGATGTACACAAGCAGTGTAACGTCAAACTGTCTTATTGCTCATATTCTGTTTGCACATTATCATTATTACTTAAAGAATTCATTTTGTATCATTGTGATTGTATATGACCTAACTTTGAGTGCTTACATGGGTTTGAGCTCTTTTTCTTCTCCTTTTTCTTTCTTTGTCTTTCTTCTTTATCGTCTTTGGGTTTAGATGAAGTTGCAGTGGCTTTGGACATGTCTCCTGCTCTTTTCTGTACTTGTGGTAACATGGGCCCAGGAGGATGAGCTGGAGGATGATGAAGAGGCACATGTGGAGGATGGAGAGGTGGGCTCTGAGGCAGACAGCAGTGAAGTACAAGCTGATGCTAAAGTCTCTTTTCAGGTCAGAGGTCAATAAGGATTAAGTTACATGACTACTGGTGGTGCATTTTTTTTTAAGCATGTATGTTGTAAACATTATGCAAAATTATACAGACTTGATATGGTCTCATGACCTTTTCTGAATATCTACGCAGGTCACATATAAGACCCCTGTACCCACTGGTGAGGTTTTCTTTTCCGAAACCTTTGATGATGGATCTCTCAGCAGGTAACATGGCCTAGATTTGATTAAAAAAAGTCATCGGAGTTCAAGAGCACATGATTAACTGTGTTCTCTTGGGATGGGAGGGATGGATTTTAGTCTCTTCCCTGTTAATTAGAGTCACACTAGACAGCCTTGTGCGTTTGTAAGCCTGTACATGAAGGCAGGATTTCTTCTGAATGCATTTGGCTGGTTTGTGATGCAGCAGGTTGAAACGATGTATTGCCCTTGCATTGCTCAAGGGAAGCAAGTGCTAGCCTTGACCATCCTGGATTGGTCGCCGTTGTTTGATAGGGAGAGCTAGTTATTGACTTAGTGGGGAATTAACAATCGAGAAGAACATTGAATTGGCCAGTTAACTCTGATTTGACAAATGGTTCATTATTGAAAATGTTTTATATTTGTTGTACAGATGGATAAAGTCCAAAACAATGAAAGATGATGCAGATGAGGATATTGCTAAATATGATGGTGAGTTTTCAGTGTATCTCTTTTTTTATGTTTCCAACTACAGTTCTGTTATATTTCTTTCCTTTTGCCAGCGTCACAAGAATACTGCTGTATTTCAAAAATACAGGTTTTCAGCTTGAGCTATATCCATTATATCAATGGCATGAATGTGGTTATAAATAAACACTTCATCACATTTTACTGTCTTGGAAAAAACATCCTGTTTAGTTGAAATAAATTTATAATTAATGTCATGGGGAAGATTTAATTCAATCAAATGTTCTTAGTAATGAGGGTGTTAGGTTGAACCAGACATAAGAACTTTCAAGTAAAACAGGTTGCCATGTCATCATTTAATAAGTACAACACACACAAACTAATAATCATCACATGGTACATTTTCATGGTACATAATATGTATTATGCTGTTTGTTGTCAGGCAAATGGGAGGCGGAATCTCTGAAGGAGAACAAAGTGCCTGGCGACCTGGGTTTGGTGCTGAAGTCTCGAGCAAAACATCACGCCATCGCATCTCCTCTCAACAAACCATTCATCTTCAAGAACAAACCACTCGTGGTGCAGTGAGTGAATTTCCTGGTTACAGTTCCCGTAGCAACCGGTCACTGGGCTGGAATGAGCTTGAGATAAGTGGTGATAAGATGGGGCTGTATGTGGAATAAGGAGTTGAGTGAGAGGTGGAAGGGAGAGCGTTGAGACATTAGGAAGCCTGTACCATCTAACAGAATCGTGCTTGCTACCCTGGCACCGTATAATTGTGGATGATTTATGGTTCTCACATCAGGAACAGCAAAAAACAGGTTTTGTGCAACAACATAAGATAAAGAGAAAATGCAAATGGTACCATCTATAATCTGGTCTCAATCTATATCTATGAAAAATTCATTTTATTTTCATGATGTTCAGTTCATTTTCTGAGTGCACTGGCATCATTTTAAAAACAACTGAGCCTTTTGTTCATTGTGTCTGGATTCCTGTTACGTTTTATTTAACTAGTTTGCATCAGTATTGGTATACTATACTGAGTTACTTCTTTGTGGTTCTCATATTTGCATTTGTCTATTTCATACACATAATTGTCTCAATCTATATCAGGTATGAAGTCAATTTTCAAGATGGTATTGACTGTGGCGGTGCCTACATTAAATTACTCTCTGACTCCCCCGACCTGGACTTGGTAAGCACGTTCAGTTTTAATGAAATTATGCAATAACCTGGAGTTATAAGAGACTTGAAACATACTTACTGTTTAACCTGGAATTACAGGAGCAGTTTCATGACCGTACACCATACACCATCATGTTTGGGCCCGATAAGTGTGGAGAAGACTACAAACTGCACTTCATCTTTAGGCATAAAAACCCTCTGAATGGAGATTTTGAGGAGAAACATGCCAAGAGGCCCGACACAGACCTCAGAAAGGTGTACTCGGACAAGAAAACACACCTCTACACCCTGGGTGTGTGCTTTCAGCTCATTCTTTGACAATTTATGCATAGATTTGTTCTATAAACTTTATAGAGGTGGACACTTTTAAAATACGTTATTGTCTTTGAGATAAGCCACATCTCAGTATTTCCTAAAAAGGTTTAATGCTGTTATAGAGCTGGTTAAATTAAATCTGCACAGTAGCAAGTTTTTGTTTTACAGTCTAATAACTCACTAAAACTTGTTAATTTTGTGCATTCTGCTTGTTTGTTTCTGTTGATTAGTTCTGAACCCAGATAATACATACGAGATATTTATCGACCAATCCAGTATTGGCAAAGGAAGCTTGCTGACTGATGTGGTTCCACCTGTAAACCCACTTAAAGAGATTGATGATCCCAATGACTCTAAACCAAGTGACTGGGATGAGAGAGCTAAGATTCCTGACCCAGAAGCAGTCAAGCCTGATGACTGGTGAGGGTTATAAAGTTTGTAGGTGTGAGAAAGTAGCCAATATTTGTGAATTAAAGGATCTTCTGTTGCATTAAACATTTTCCACAACCACCACATTTTCTCACCTTTCTCTGTCTGTCTGTCTTTCTCTGTGTGTGTCTCTCTGTCTGTCTGTCTGTCTGTCTGTAGGGATGAGGATGCTCCTGCAACAGTGCCAGATCCGGATGCAGTGAAACCTGAGGGCTGGCTGGACGATGAGCCTGAGTTTATCCCAGATTCTACAGCTGAGAAACCGGAAGACTGGTAAAGACTTTTTGTAGTAATAAGCAAATTTATATTAATTGTAAAAACAGATTTTGTGTAGTGTACAGTAAGGTTTTTTGATTTTACAAGCAAGCACGTCCAAGTTTTATAGAGAAACGGAGCTCCTCAGTCTGTTGGTGTTGATGTGAATGAAATCGTTAAACATCGTACTTTGTCTTAAAACCAGATGTTTATTCTCAGACATCTAGCAGATGGTGCTTTAAATCTTCCAGGTGTACAGTACGTAAGATAAGTAAGCACGTATATTAACAATGCTGCTTATGTAGCAGCTGTGTGATATACTTATGGAACTGTGAAGAATCTGCTTTTTTATATATACAGTAATTGAAAACATTCAGGACCTTAACATTCCTTTATAAATATCCATAATTTTTTTCTTTCTTCCTTTTAGGGATGAGGAGATGGATGGTGAATGGGAAGCTCCTCAGGTTCCTAACCCTGCATGTGAAACTGCTCCTGGCTGTGGCGAGTGGAAACCTCCCACAATCAATAACCCCATGTACAAGGGTAAATGGAAGGCTCCGCTAATAGACAACCCTAACTACCAGGTAGTACCCCTGAAGAGGGAACCATTATAGCCACTCTTACGGATTTGATATTGCATAAATATGTAGTAAATATAGGGGTATTCGCAGGAAAAGTTGTTAATACTATGTTATAATATTCTCATGTTAATGTTGGAACAGGGTTTCTATACGTTATTCCTTAGCACATGTATGTAACTTTCTGTAGTTTATTTTAGTGCTGATTGTCCTGCAACTCATGGCAGTGATCTGTGTAAATATAGGGTGTGTGGAGTGCACAGAAGATCCCAAATCCAGACTACTTTGAAGATCTGGAACCGTTTAAGATGACCCCGGTCCGGGCTGTGGGACTGGAGCTGTGGTCCATGACATCCGACATCTACTTTGATAACTTCATCATTAGTGCAGATAAAGAGGTGGCAGACCGCTGGGCTGCAGATAGCTGGGGGCTCAAAAAACTGGTGGCTAGTGCAAATGAGGTGCGTGCACACATGCTCACAAACAGTCTGATATCTGTTGACATAAGGCTTGAACTGCCATTGTAAAGAAAATGAGGAAATTACTATTTATCTATAGTTCTCTGTCGCTTCCTCTCTTTGTGTCCCTTTCCTAACGTCTGTGTCACTATATGCCTCTCTGTCTGTCGCTTTCTCTTTTTCTCAGCCGGGGGTGTTTAGTCAGCTGGCTTTGGCAGCGGAGGAGAGGCCGTGGCTGTGGATAGTCTATATTCTGACGGTTGGCCTGCCGGTTGGCCTGGCTGTTCTTTTTTGCTGGCCAAAGGTGAGCACTCAGCATTAGGGCTTATGATAAATCATCACAATGCACTTGTGTATGTAAGTTTATGACCTTGGCCACAACTGATTACAGATCTTCTTTTATGTTAATTGATTTCATCTCCCAGTGTTGGGATCGTCTTTCAGTGTCAAATTCTTTATCACCTTTGATCCCTAATTTTAATTCATGTTTAAAGACACTAATGCTAATTTCAAACTGGTAACCTAACTGTAAATTGTAATTATTTATTATTAGCTATGGTAAGATTTTTTTGGATTGTTTGCCATATTTTCATTTTCTTCATCAGTTCTGACTTCAGTCTATTTCTGTGTCCTGTAGAAGTCTGAGGATGATTATGTCTATAAGAAAATTGATCCACCCAAAAGGGAAGAGGTAGAAGAAGAAGAAGAAGAAGAAGAAGAGGAGGAGGAGGAGGATGAAGAGGGAGAAGAGGAAGAGCAGGAGAAAGAAAAGCAAGAGGACACGGCTGAAGCAGAGGAAGCTGCCGAACAAACTGGTCATTAAAAAGATTTTTGTTTGTTGTGGGCAATAGAGATGTACTGGAGGTGCCAAACCTCAAGCAAAGGCAGTAGGCATTTAAATAAATATATATGGTGTGAGAGACAATGATTAAATGAGAGTTATTTTTTCTTTAATTAGAAAACTGGTAATAGTAATATCAGCTGGTACTTACTGCTAGATTATTCATTGTTCAGACAGGCTTATTGTCATTTTTCTCCCCATCTGGTTCAGCAGACACTGCAGGCAGATCCGAAGTAGAAGCTGAAGAAGCTGAAGAAGCTGAAGGAGAAGCTCCAGATGAGGAGGAAGAGGAAACTAGTAAATCGAATGACATTCCTTCAGATGATGAGGTAAGAGGTAGAGAATTTGTCAGCAGCTTTAGTTCAATCATAGAACACATCAGACACTTACGCACCTGATTCATCTTAAACAGTTTTGGAGCCCCCCCTCTCTTTTTTTGTGTCTCAATTAATCTAATTTATCAGTCTAATTAATTTTTAGTGTTTTCTCAGCTCTAACACACCTAACAGTGCCCAGAAGCACTAAAGAAATAAATTTTCAGTGGGGGTGTGTGAGCAGATAAAACAGTACTAAATGAGACTTAGTTAAGAGTAAGATTGGGGAAAAATTATTTAAATAAAGAGAAAAGCATGTACACAATGTACTCAGTCTGTTCACAATTGTCACTTGTCTTAGTTGATGATTGTGATCCTAAATGAACAGTGCTAAATGCATGTAGTTTTGGGGTCGGATGTGTTGTTATTCAATCACTTGGAGCATTTGAAGAAGTGGTGTGGGACAACATTTGGCCAAATGAATGATTTTATTTCATTTTTATTTCTTTTGTGAGCAGTTAAATCTCTGCTTTAGAATTGCATATAGGTGAACTCTCTAGAAGTCTTCTGTATTAAGTAGGCTAATCTAAACCAGCTCTAACAAGAGAATTCATGTTAATGTCCTTTTTGCAGATGAAGGACGCTGATGAGGGATTTGACAGCACTGTAGATGGACAGAAACAGGCTGTGAGAAAAAGAAGAGTACGGAAGGACTGAAGGGCCTGTTTCCTATCCTGTCTACCTGTTCCCTTTTTCTCTTCCTCCTTTTCTCACCCTCTCTGCCTCTTTAAATGCTGCATGCCCCTGGCTTTGTGACAACCACAGGCTCCACCATTCCACCAGAGATCCTTCTTCTCTTTCCTGTTATCTTAGTCTTCCTCTTCACCTTAGTTTCTATGGGTCACACTTTCAATTTAGCCATACCTGTAAAAACTCTGCTGTATTTCCTCATCGGGGGATTGAATAAGTAGCATTGAAACCAGATTTTACGTCTGACTGCGCACATACTGATATGAAGGGTAAGAAAAAAAAGGATGCATTTGGATGGAAATCGTTTCAAACCCGACATTAAGTTTGTGATTATTTCAAAAAGTGTTCTTTAACTTATTTACAAAGATTTAGCACCAGTGTTGTGTGTTTAAGTTATGCAGTTTTTAGCTATATTGTTTAAAAGAAAGTGCACTGAACATATTTATTATTTGTATGTTGTTTTAGAAAAAGATGTAGGTCTTAATCTTGTTTTCTGTAGTACTCACTCACAATTAGATTACAGTTAGGAAGAGTTTGACTTGAGAATCGGAATCTGTTTCTACACAATCTGTCGACACTATATGGCTCGGCAAACTGAAGCTATTTTAAACACTGATGATAATGGATATTATTCTCTTCAAACTTTCATTTAGAGCTCGTTATTCTACACAAGTCCGATGAGGTACACAAGAAAATGCAAGCAAAGCTGATGTGAGCAACTAAAATGTAATTTCAGATTCCTGTGTTAATTACGTGTGGACCAAAAGAATTTAGTCAATCAGCGTTAATGTTTATTGCAATAGTTTGACCAAAAATGAAATGTACATAATTTTCCCTTTAGCATTGACTGCACCAATGCACCATTTTGGTAGCCATTATTACCCAGAGCTAAAAGAGTGTTATGCTTTCTGTTGATATTAGCACAAAAAACTCTTTCCATATAGGGAAAAACCCACTAAGTGTGAAAGCACCTTAAAAAGGTAACCAGTCTTCACTGACAGATGGTGCTTGGGATAAGGGGAACATGGAGACATTTCATTTTTGGAGCTATTTCTTCGAGATAAGCTGAGACTATAGCCATCGGCACACAGAACAATACACTGTGAGCCTTCATCTCTCACACAGGATACTTTCAACTCTACAGAAAATGACAAGCGATGCTACTATCTTTTGTTCTGTTTTTGGTTTGTCACATAAGAAATGCTTTTAAGGTTTGTTGGTTTGTAACACTGCAGTTGGAAATAAACATTTACTACAAACCAGTTTGTACAACACAAGACTCGTACCAGGCAAAAGCAATTTATTAACACAAAGGTCTGAAATAGTACAATTTACAGGCAAGGCTTTAATTACATTGGCTGTTTGCAGGCTCAAGTTAATACCTGAAAAATGCTCATATACAGTATTAAAGTACATTATAAAATAAATAATGTAAAGCTCTGCTTTGTCTACATGGTTTGCAGAAATCAAATGCAGCCACAGATCCACAGTACTCTGTTGGATCAATATCGCTCAACGCGGCCGCCGTTTCCATTTTTATTGTAAAAGCCAGACGGTCCATTTACTGTCTCGCATCCTCACCTCTGCTGTCCTTTCATGTGTCCAAGCTAAAGCAAGCCATCCTTTCTACACTTCACTGTTTCACTGTTCAACTACTCTCTTTCCAGCTCTTGCAATAGTTGTATTTCTTCATTCTGAAGATGCTGTTTAAAAAAGTAAATAAGACGTGAGTAAACAGGATTAACGATCCTGACCTAGCAAGTCAATGTTAACCAAGCAGGGGTTTGACTCCTGTCTCTTATCTGTGAAACAAAGATGACAGCTAACACCTGAAGTCCTTTTGCTCAACTGGAAGACAGAAAAAAACTGTACCTAGTTATGAACGTAGTGCTACCTTTGTTGATTGTGATGGTATCTGACATGGGAAGTTGCTACACAACCTAGACTAGCTCTCATTTATTAACCATCACATATGTAATTAAAAATCTACTCTATCAAAAAAAGTATGTGGCTCTCATGGAACAACATTCTCATCAGAGAACAAACTTCTCACACAGACACCTAGCTCTATAAGCAGATACTTAGGGCTCCTGTGACTTTTATATATTTATTATACTTTATTTATTATACTTTGTACACTATTGCCAACAGTATGTGGACACCTTACCCTCTCTTGTTGAACATCACATGGAACAAAGGCATGGGAAATACAGTATAACACTATTATAACATGTCCTGCTCTTCTGGAAAGGATTTCCTCTAAATTTGAAAGGTGGCTGTTGGAATTTTGGTTCCTTCAGCCACCAGTGCATTAGTGATGTCGGATGAGACGGCCTGGCAAAGTTCATCCCAAAGGTATTCAGTGCAGTCGAAGTCTGTGCAAAAATAATCTCCCAAGCGGTGTCATGCTGAAACGTGTTTCGTCCCTTATTTCCAGTGAAGGGAACTCTTAATGCTACAGCACAGAAAGGCATTCCCATTGTGTGCTGTTAATTTCATTGCTGCAGGTTAGAAAATGCCCACATATGGGTGTGACCGTCAGATGTCCACACACATCTGCAAATATAATGTATATTCTGTAATAATCTTTTGGAGATTATAGCGAGTTCATGGTTAGTCCCATGAATCAGGATGTCATAGAAGGCCACCTTGTGGTGTGGAAATTGTATTTGACATGGCAATACAAAGTATTGGATGTCCTGATGAACAGGCTTGTTCTATATCTAACAAGCATGCATTCATGCCAGTGGTGTGGGTTGCTGAGGGGTAAAGCTTGGGGCTACTAATCAGAACATTATGGATTCAAGGCCAAAATCATCAAGAATGGCTCTTAACCTTCTCTGCTCCAGAAGCGCTGTATCATGGCTGACTGAAGCTAGAAAGTTTGTACTTTGTATTTCTTTGTACTTTTTTATAAGTTACAATTAAGACAAATAAGTGACAATTAAGACATTGTATTTGACAGGGCCCAATTAGGATGTCATGTATGGACCCTGAATATTTAACCAGTCCTTTAATATATAAGCAGGACCTTAGCTGTGGAGGAGCCATCAGTACTACTGAAATTTTACCAACTCAACCTGTTATTGCAAAAATACACCGAATACAGTATAAATTTATTGTCCATGATAGTTCTTCATCGTTGCCATTCATTTGCCAATAATAATTAATATCAGCTTCTTAAATCATGCATGTCTCTTTGGAAGAATAAATAATGGCACCTCATGCACGTTCAGGTTAATTGTCCTGTGCAGCAGAGTACAAGGCATGTCTCTTCTGTGCTTTCATCTTTAACATATCATTATATAGTGACAGTAACAAAAATAAACAGGTCATTAAAACAAAATTGTGGTCGCCCTCTAATATATATATATATATATAAAGAAAAAGGTTGCACTGTTTTATCAAATGGGTTGTTGAGAAGCTGCAGTGTTTTAATGCTGTCAGTATCTGACCACAGATTGAAAATGACCTATGTAAGAGAGAGTACATCTCTCTGCATGAGCATTATCCATAGCCAGTCATGACGATAAGGCAGTGAATGCAGAGGTAAAGAATGAAAAGTTTTTCTAGAACAGATAAATTCAGAGCTCAGCATGGGTGTGCATATGGAAGCCTGAACGTTGGTGCATACTGGCCTCTAGGTTAAAGGATGAGATAGCCTTCTGCGTGTGTTTATTTCCGTTTGCTCTTGGTGTCGGTGGTCTGAAACACGCTCGAGGCTGACATGAGGTTCTCGATGTACTGGCCCAGAACCTGGTTCTCTGACTTCAGCTTCAGGTTTTCCTCCTTCACGGCATCCACCCGAGCCGAGAGATCTTGATAGAGAGGAGGAAGGAAGATTAGGTCCATTAAGATGAGAGCGAATCACTAATGGTCTGAGTGTCTGAGTCAGAGTGAATCACCAGAGTGAATTACAGTGGAGGAAAGACATCACAGCTGTGTACCATAGGGTGTGTCCCAAACGCCAGGATTTGACAGAGATGCACTTATTAGCTTTTATTTCGATTTGTAACCACTCACGATTATCGAGACTACAGAATATGTTCAACCAAAAATACTATCATTAATTTTTACTACAAAAACGAGCGGATCGTTGAATTGTGTCAGCAGAGAGAACGTCTATTTGAGGTCTCATTATCAGAGCATGGAAATAAATAACGGATGAATTCCAGCTTCCTGTATCCTTATTAAAGATGTATACTTTGAAGAATGTGATTGTTTCTGTCAGCTTGGATCACACTGACTGATGAGAAGCAGAATGTGTAATTTTCCTTAATCGCCAGCCTATTGTTAGAGGATAATCACCGGATAATCTGACACGGAGAACACGCTTCTACATCCATCGTACAATTCAGGAACAAATTAATTGGGATCATCTCATACAGTGTGACAAGTACTGAACTTGCACGGTCTAAACCTGGCTTTTTGGATTTGACCAAGCCAATAATAAATCATGTGAGAGAAATGCTGACTGTTGAGAGAAAAATACTTTGAGAAGTGCTGCGTCTTTAACTTTTACCTTCTAGTGTGTGTTGGAGCTCCAGCACTTGGTTAATGAGGCGAGTCTTTTCCTCCACTTCAACCTGATTCTCCAGGTCTCCTTATTGGACAACAAACACAAAAATAAATACATAACTACGCTGAAATTTTCTTTAAAAAAATAAAATAAAATAAAATTGAAGTGAATTAATGTGAATTTACCATCCATGGTACAGTTCATGGTGGATAGCAGGTCCTCTGGTTTGGGCTGCAAAGCTGCAGAGTCACGGTCTGCTAAAATAGACAAGAATTTCTGTAACAAGACAAAATAGAAACGTAGAGGTTTTAAAGCTCTTTGTAAGATGACGGGTCTTTAAAACGACATAGGGAGTCTGTAGTGCGAGTTTTTTTAGTCTCAACTTCGAAAGAGAGGCTGATGAAGAGACGACTGAAGAACTTCATGTACTTGTACATGTGTAATGACAATAACGTTGAATCTAATCTAATCTAATCATGCGGATGTGTGGTATAAGCAGGATGCTGTTAATTAGGTGTATGAAAATGTTAATTAAGCATGATTTATTTTCCTACTGCACGTCGCACCGTGTTCTATTCCTTGAACAGTTTAACTTTAGACACTTGTAGAAAAGCTTCATTTTTCAGACATAAATAATAACGAGTAATGATATGCAAATAAACCAGATTATATTCAGTGAATATGCAGATGAGTTGATGACGTCATCTGGCGACCTTTTTGAGCTCAACCTAGTTAATTTCCCCCTGAAAAGACCTGAAGTGAATGAACTTTTTTCTTGTCCTTTTTTTTTTGTATTCCTACTGTTAAATTTTTTTTTTTTTTAAATCCAGAAAAAGCCATTAAGTTCGAAATAAAGCCACATATTGCTAACAAGCTAAAAACAAACATTACACTCAGGCTAATATGTTGCTAACTCTTACTATTTGTTGTTGTTGGAATTAGCAAAAAGCTTAAAGTGTATATTACGTATCATTGTAAAGAAAATATTACACATTTCTATCTAAGATGAGTATTTAACCGTCGATATATATATATATATAATATTCATCCAAACTAAACCTAAATCCAGAGCTAACTTGCTAACACTAGCTGTGCTACTGCTAGCAACCGTTACTCGAGAAATAATGAAAGAAAATACATAAATCAGTCACTGAGTGAATATAACATCATCTTACCGTCTGTGATCTTTATATAAAATGGCAATTTCACAGTGATAAGTAAACAAATAGCCGTCAGGAAGGATCTTCGTACTGATGACTACACACTGACTCCTGACACTGAGGGTCTGGGTGAGTTTTTAGTGTAATACCAGATCTGACCACAAGAGGGAGCCAAACAACAAAGCGTCAACGTTTAATACTCATGGCTGAATCCTAAATTTATCATGACTTCCTATGTAGGAGCCTTACACAGATGATAGAATAATTGTTTATACACCGTATCTAGTGCACTTCATCTCTAAATCTATGGTGTTTAAGATCCACCTTTGGCTCCTCTAAAGATTATGGGACCATCCTTAGTATTTTAATATAATAAGATAATAATTCAGAGTTATCAGCTTGCTAGACTATTTAGACATAATTTAAAAAGGTACAGATTTGTTTACACAACACTTGACTGTACCCCCCCCCCCCAATATTAATACATTTTAATCGAATATAATCAATAATTATGGATTTATGATTGTTGCCTTGATTCAAACCAAACATTGAAGCATTTCAGACATTTTTCTTTGTGTATTTTGTTTTGGTTTTTAACTGCAGGACTGGGACAGAGGACACTGAATGACAAAGAGTTTTAGAGGTTTTTTGTCTTATTAAGAGAAAAACAGTGAGTTTCATTTAATTAAACTATAAATGGTTAAATGTTTCATTCAGTGAGAAATTAGAATTTTTTTGTCATATGGTTGTGGTATAAAAGGGTCACAGGGACTCCTCTCATAGAGACATGTTCTCATTCTCAATAACCTGCCTGGTCCATCTCACACACACACGCACACACACACGCACTCAGACACACGCACACACACGCACTCATGCACACACATGCGCACACACACACATACACACACATACACATGCACGCACACTCATACGCACACATACACATACACACACACACCTACTGTATACACTCACACACACACACACACACACACACACACACACACACACACACACACTCATTCATACCTATGAGCTCTCATGCATATTTAGTCCACCTACTGCATGTTTTGGGAGATGAGAGGAAACTGGACAAGCCGTGTACTCATGAGGAGCACATGCACACAGACAGTAACCTGAGCTCAGGATCTAACATGGGACCCTGGAGCTGTGAGTCAGCAATATAACCCAATGCATCACCATCAATAACATGATCATATAACATAATAAAGCTGACATAGGAAGTGTTATATAAAATCTCATACTGACAGACACCTAAATTTAAAGCTATATAGAGATTTGTGGGTGGTGTAGCTGTTAGTGTTGCAGCTTCCCAGATCAATCCTGAGCTCTGGTTTCTATCTGTGTGAAGTTTCACCTGTTCTCCCTGTTATTTGTGTGGATTTCCTTTGGGTTCTCTGGTTTCCTCCCACCTCCCAAATACATACCAAAATAAGTGTGTGAATGTATCCCATCCAGAGTGGATTCCTAAGTTACACCCAGTATTTCAGGGATAGGCTCTGGATCCACTGCCTCCTTAACCAAGATGAATTAATGAATATACATTCAGCCTTTCAGACATCAATGTAGCAGTGCTGCTATCTTCACTTAGAGATTCACTCAACAAATTTAGTCACACCAGACCACCTGTCCAAACAGGAGCTTCTCGTGTAGATTTACATCATTTGACAAGCTGCACTGTGATATGTGTGTGTGTGTGTGTGTGTGTGTGTGTGTGTCTGTGTGTGTGTCGAGTGGACAATGGGGAGTGTATGGTTAAAAAGGCTAGATTCTCCACATGACACAAGAGTACTCCTCAGGCACTGACCCTCAGGGTCTACAGGCTGCAGCTATGTGATCACATAAGATGATCAGCCTGCACCAGACTCACACTCTACAGACCCCATATGCTGCTCCAAGACAGAGAGAGAGGGGGAGACAGAGAGACGGAGACTGAGACAGAGAGCGAGAGAGACACAGAGAGACAGATAGAGAGAAAGAGAGATGCTTGTATGTGTGCTTATGTGTGTGCATATGTGCGTGTGTGGGTTCTTGTTGTGTATGTGTGAGTGTGTATGTGTGTGCATGTGTGTATGTATGTGTGTGTGAAGGCAATGGGCCACTGAATGGAAGGTTTTGAGTTCATATCCCAGCTCCACCAAGCATGCAATGCCGGGCCCTCGAGCAAGGCCCTTAACCGCCAATTACTCAGTTGTATAAAAATTAGATAAAATGTAAGTTGCTCTGGATAAGAGCTTCTGCCAAATCCGGTAAATGTGAGAAATGTGAGAAAGAGATTGTATGAGAGAGATAGAAAGAAAAGCACTGTGGTGTGAACAGAGAATTGTAATATTCCCTTCTACTTTATAGACACGTTCTTGCTACATACAGACCTGTGACAAGTGACAGGAAAAATCTATGAGTAAATCATAGCTTCAAATCAATACAAATTTGATCTGACTGATCACTTTTATGGGGGCACGGTGGCTTAGTGGTTAGCACGTTCGCCTCACACCTCCAGGGTTGGGGGTTCGATTCCCGCCTCCACCTTGTGTGTGTGGAGTTTGCATGTTCACCCCGTGCCTCGGGGGTTTCCTCCGGGTACTCCGGTTTCCTCCCCCGGTCCAAAGACATGCATGGTAGGTTGATTAGCATCTCTGGAAAATTGTCCGTAGTGTGTGATTGCGTGAGTGAATGAGAGTGTGTGTGTGTGCCCTGCGATGGGTTGGCACTCCGTCCAGGGTGTATCCTGCCTTGATGCCCGATGACGCCTGAGATAGGCACAGGCTCCCCGTGACCCGAGGTAGTTCGGATAAGCCGTAGAAAATGAGTGAGAGTGAGTGAGTGATCACTTTTATCCTCTGGTGAACATTTCTATCCTGAAATGTGTGGTCTCCGTGGATGTTGGATAACAATGTTAGACACTTCCTACTGCCGGCGTTAAAACATCTGGTGTTCATGTTATCTATACAGTTCCAGAGAGGTGTAAAATTAATGGTGAAGCACATTGAAACTGTTCTGATGGCTTGTAGTGTCTGGAGTAGCTTAGTAACACAGTTTGTGTTAAGTTCTTTTCTTTAATTTGTCACTGGCTGTCAACAATGTAACCAAACAAGGATATAAGATGTAGTCTTTGTTATCGTGACAGTTAAAACACACACACACACACACACACACACACACACACACACACACACTCACAGTGAATGAACAGGAAGAACCAGTGCCACCTACTCCATGTACTCTCCTGATGGTATGCTTTGCAGTAAGCAATCACGAGGATGTATACTCTATATGCAGAGTCAGCAAATTGTCTCTGTGTGTGTGTGTGTGCCTCTGTTAGTGTCTGTATATGAAGGAGAGTGGAAGAAAAAGCCACACCAATAGGTCTTAATATAATTTCCACTCCATTTTATATCCTAATTATGTTGTATTGTTGTTTTTGAGATGTATTTAATAGCCTGCAAATATTATTGAAGCCTCTTGCCATGTGGAAAGTTCACTTTACCACCACAAGATGTGCGTCAACTGGAAAAACCCACATGCTCATGTCGATAACATACTCTTTGTAATGCGGGTGTGTATGTGTATGTTTATGTTCAATCGGATGTTTCCTGTTCATTATAACCCAGTTTCTGAGCTCATTCTAAGACATGCAGAGCCCTTACCTGAGTCATCAGCCAGTGGGATGTTGGTGAACATCCCGTCTTCATTGTCCATTTCTCCCTCCATTTTTCTGAGCGTGTTTGTCTGATCCAGCAAAATCAGTGCATCCTCTATGGTTCACTATAATTTATTAAAGCATCTCTCCAATATTTTTTGTTGTCTAACTTACTGTGCTCTTACCGTGCTGTACTCTGCCTTTCACACACACACCCACACTCACTCACTCTATCGTGGCACACCTGAAGCCGTTGGGCCGCACCCTGTCAATTATTCAGTGTCTCCACAGCAACAAGCCGGACTTACGAGGTGGCTCAGGTGACATTGCCTCGAGGCAACCACACTGACAGGAGCAAAGAGTTCAAAGGTCACTCTACTTGTTTTTATGAGTTTAAGTCACCCTTCTGCAGCAGCCTCTCACACCAAAAAAGAACAAGAATAATTTATTGCTTTATTGAGTGAAACATTAACCACAGGAGCAGCTCATAACACGTCCAACATCACTTTCTTAATTACTGAGCACTTTGATCACTGAGAAGGGGTCCAATTCATCTTCATTTACGGCCTTTATTATGATCAGGACATGCTAATATCAGCGTCCCAAATTGTTCCCTGCTGCCTGGTAGAAAATAATGGACTGTACACGCTGTCTAGTGCACTATATGGTGGAGGTTAATCATTCAAAGTCAGGTTTTAAAGACCAGCACGACATTTGAGACAGTATACAATATGTCCAGGTGTTCAGAAAAAAATGTTTCCAAAGAACCAACAAATCTAAACTTTTATATAAATGTTTAAAGAACTTAAAAGAACTATAGTAACCTTATATTTTGTAAAATTATATAAAAATGCCTTTAAATCCGAACAGCTAGCTAGTTTGTTGGATTATAAAATCATGAGAAAATGAATAATAATAATAATAATAATGATGATGCTATATATGTTCCTATTTTTTCTTTTCAGGCTTCCTTTTTTCCATGTTTTCATTTGCCCCACCCCCAGATGAAGTGGAGTGGCTAAGCTCCACCCCTTTTCCTTAAATAGAAATTCACAAGGCATGAACATCTGCAGCACATTTGGTGTGAGGATGGGAAACGATGAGGAAGGCGTAACAAAGTTATTATTATTTTAATTGCAATTTTTACTCATGGGCAGTAGAGGGCTGTAAAAATACATACTGCTGCTTTAATGGAAGGCCTTTATTGATGTATAGACACATTACTATATAAAAGCTCCTATATTTACCAAATCTCATTTTTGCAAATGCAAACTCGCATTATATTACACTGATTTGTCAGTGTATTGTGAGCTGTAAAAGGCCTTAAAGAAAATGTTGGATGATTTACAGTACACAAGGAATGTGTGTACAGTGGGCATTAAGAAAATAGTAGTCATAGTAGAAAATACTTGGGAGAACGCTTTGATGTTAATAATAATAATTACAATTAATCAGCTGTTAAGACATATAACACATTGCTGATAGTTAAGAACACTTACCAAAAAAAGTAAAGCTGGGGAAAAAAGTAACATATTTTTAAAATTATATTTTACAAGCAGGCTGGAACAGTCAATGGGAGCTGATATGTGTGATGATCCTGGCATTTTAAATAGGATTATATAGAAGACTGTGGTTAAAATACCCCATCTGTAAATGAGAGAGAGAGAGAGAGAGAGAGAGAGAGAGAGAGTATGTGCTTGATGGTCTGTGATGGACAGGCATCCCACAGAATGCATGTTCCAGTCTTGTACCCAGTGTCCTTTGGATTAGCTTCGGCTCTCTAGCACCAGTTACTGAAAATGAATTAATAACCTAAGCCTGTGTAAAGGATTTTACCCAAGAATCTATTAAAGAACATTTGAATAGTTTTAGCATTCTGCTACGAATGCCTGAATGGTTTCTGCATCTTCTAAATGAAGTAAGCGTTTCAGAGCTGAAGAAAATCACTCATAGTAAAAGAGGGTGCATTATGGAGAGTGTAAAATTAAACATGAATCTAAGATTGCCAACATTACAATAACACCATCAGTGCAAATGGAGAGATCAGTGCGCAATGTCGTAGCACCGCCTGTCAAAGGCTATTATGAGTGGTTGAAGTTGAATAGTTATGAATTCATTAAACACGTCCATTTTGAATTACTTCCCAAGCACATCCATTTTGAGCCCTATCAAACAAACAAATCGAGCTGTAATGAGCTCAGGCCTCAACAAGCCTCACAGGACTATGTGTACCATCTAGTGAGAGCGCTCACTGTCGACTGCTGTAAACTGCAGCAACGACAACATGTACGCACACACACACAAACACACACTCAAATGCATGAACTCAACAATACAGGTTTAGCTCTAGCTTTAATGGGCTTGCAAATGAATGTTAATGATGCTGATACACTGAACAAATGAGATTAATGACACACAGATTACACTCCCAAACAAGCAGCCAGAGAGAGAGAAAGAGAAAGAGAGAGAAAGAGAGAGTAAGTGTGACACTCCACTTGAAAGACTGAATTAATACCACAAAGTGATAGCAACTAAAAATACATTTATCTAATATTTCTCATTAAAATGTGAAATAAAATAAAATAAATATAGGACAGAGAGCCTGCAGATCATGTAGCCTATTCTTTCTAGAAAGTAGCAAAATAAGACCGGTTTAAGCTTGAAATAATTAAAAATATCTAGAAAATGGGTTAATATATTTACTGATATATTTAATATGATTTATTAACATGTCATAAGGAAAAAATAATATACAAATGTAACTATATAAGATATTTCTACTGGATTTCTCTGCATGTCAAACACAATGTATAACATTTATTTCATAAGAATTTTTTTAATGAATTATATGATTATTCTATTATTTCTAGACATTTCTGGACAATTTACGTTAAAATGGTCTTATTATTAAATGAACAATTGATTGAAATTGAATTGAAATGAAATTGATTAGTTTGCTTCTTAAAAATAACTTAAAATTCACAGAAATGCAAGATACAAGATAGCATGCATCTGATTGTTTTAAAGACTAAGTATATGCATAAAGACTTGTTTACTTTTAACTGAAGTGAACACTATAGTTTATTTTCTGTAAACATTAACTTAGTTCACTTAAAGCTTTATATTTACATCTGTTACATCTACTGCGTTTCTGCTTTTCCTCGGTTAAATGATTTGACCTTCAAGGCTAAAGCACACGTTATGTAATTGTGTAAAGAAACATAATGTAAACAGTCATGATGTCAGTTTGAAATAAATATCTACTTCAGACTAAACCCAAGGTGTATTGGAGCCCGAGTTTCTGTAAGTGAGCTGGAGTTTGTGGCACCATCTGGTGGATATCTACAACTCGGAATCAGACGTCTTCACTGGATCTCTTTTGACAAAAGCATTTCTGAGAACAGGTCACAGTAAACTTTTGAAAACCTAGAATCCAGTGTTAAAATAGACCCAGTATTAATTTAGTCCCAGTGTTAAATCAGAACCAGTATTATATTAGACCCAGTGTTAAATTAGTCCCAGTATTATATTAGACCCAGTGTTAAATTAGACCCTGTATTATATTAGACCCGGGGTTAAATTAGACCCAGTATTATATTAGACCCAGTGTTAATTTAGACCCTGTATTATATTAGACCCAGTGTTAAATTAGACCCAGTATTATATTAGACCCAGTGTTAAATAGACCCGGGGTTAAATTAGACCCAGTATTATATTAGACCCAGTGTTAAATAGACCCAGTGTTAAATTAGACCCAGTATTATATTAGACCCAGTGTTAAATAGACCCGGTGTTAAATTAGACCCAGTATTATATTAGACCCAGTGTTAATTTAGACCCAGTATTATATTAGACCCAGTGTTAAATTAGACCCAGTATTATATTAGACCCAAAATATGTTTATTCAGAGATTATTTGCCCTCTTATTTCTTATCATTTGCACATGGCTTGAAATTCAACTTGAATGGCTGATCATTAGGCCTCACACACCACCTAACATTTACTGAATACTGAAACCAGAAACCACTTGTTAGTGTTCACTAACCGTGACAGATCATAAATTTGTATAATTACTAGCATTGCCAATGTTACAGTATGCTTTAATAAAGCCTCTAGTTTATTTATTAAAGTTTGTGGCCTCATGAGATCCTAAGAAAGTGCTGAGAAGGTCTCTGATGTAAAATTAGACTTAGTATGGAAGAGGACTTAATGTTTAGTTGTGCTGTATTCAGCTTGAATTAGCTGCAGAAAATGGTAGTGTAAATTGGATCGTTGCATTTATGCACTCTAGTGTTTCAGAACGACTCAAACCTTTGCAGATTTGTTTAATGAGCTCCTTCCACCACCGTAGGATCCAAACCACAATCTCTCATTTACCAGGTGGCTGTTTTTAGCAGCTTTTAGTGCTTTTGGATGAGGCCGCTCCATCTGGAGAGCTCTAGAGGCCTTCAGTTTACGGGTCTGCAGATTACATGGCAGAGAAATGCTGTTAGCATGTGAGCTTAATGCTAATGAAGACTCCACATATCTAAATATTGTCTGCTTCCATACTGAACAATAAGAAGAATTAGCTTTTGCAGACTGAAAGAGAAGAGAGAGAGAGAGAAAAACATGCAAAATGACTGGGTAAGAATTTTTCCACAGGAGGATACGGAGAGGAAAATCAGACAGTAAAAAAGAAAAACAGGTAAATTTGGCCTCAAGAAAGGAAATGCTCTCTCTCTCTCTCTCTCTCTCTCTCTCTCTGTGTTGTAACTCACTGTGAGTTAACAGATGCCTGTGGTTTGCAACAGCTCTCCTGGTAATTGTAAAAACACTCAGCCCATCTAAATTTTGGAAAGGCAACAGCCGCCACCAACCCTCCTCTGACTTTTTATATCAGCTTTGCCTTCATTGGAAATTATAGCTGTGTTTAACTTCAATTTAACTCTTAACAGGTCAAATTTACACCTCTGAAATACCATCCAGTCACTTGAAATCCATCCAGATGATGTTCTGCTCCTGCTTTTCCCATAAGATGGCACTTAGTACTGCTCTTGTTGTTGTGACTGCTTAACATTTCAGGTATATACCATAGCTGCGTGTAATCCTACAAAGCAACAGACGACCTTTCTTTCAACTTTTTCAGGTTTGAAATAATTGCACATTTGTAATGCTAAAGCAAGTACAGCAAAAAAGAGGAGCAATAAAATAATAAGGCAAAACAAATTAAAATAACATTGTGCAAACAGAAATAAAAAAGTCTGTACAAAAATTAAGAATAAAATAAAGGTGCTGTATAGAATGATGAAGTTACAGAATAAAAGTGAAAAAAGTACAACAATAATAATAAAGAAGAACAATCATTAAACAACAATTACAAGAAGCTCACAGTCCCTCATACTGTGGCAGGGTGAGACATATTGTGCTGCTATTATACAGCAGTCTTTATGTTCTCCTAGTAGGAGGGGAGGTTTTTCACTGTTCAATAGTTTGTCAAATGTTTCATAATGTATGTTTGCAGTCACAACACAGTAAAGAGGCAACTCTAAACAATTGCCTCAAATGCTTCCTTTCACTAATCCCATGACACAACAATTTTTTAAATCGAACCAAAATGAAAGAAAATCATACCGTGGTTTCACCAATCAGCCAACGATTTTCACACTGATAATTGCCTTATTTAATTTGAGTGGTTTTAGGAGGTACATAGCAACTATTGTTTCAAAATCAAAACAAAAAAACAAACTAACAAACAAAACGCTGTACATACAGCCACAAGTGACAACAGTAATCGTTGCTGTACGACAATATCATGTAAGGCTACTTTTAGTTTAAGTAAATGACTGAAGTGAGATTATCATGAATGTTTTAGATGCTAATATTTGATGAGCTAAGTCATGTTCAAAGCCACTGCATAGCTCAAATCCCCGATATATGCCGCACACCTGTGACTGTATCACAACACCTGGTGTGTAGTAATGTGCAGGTTTCAGCGCAATAACGGTTACAGTTAAGCCACAGGTTTGTCTGTTTATCCTAATCCTTGTTTGTTATGTTGATTAGCAAAAAGCATACTTGTTAATTTGAAGGTGGCATGGTAGCTTCAAACTTAGCATGTTTGTGTTGCGCCTCTGTGTTGCACCTCATGTTTCAAAGGTTATCACCAGGTACTCTGGTTTCCTCCCCAGGCCTAGAATTGGAATGTCTAAATTGTCTGTGTTTTGTGTGTGTATATGTGATTGTGCCCTGAGATGGTTTGCGATGGACTCGCCTTGTGCCCTGAGTCCCCTGGAATTGTCTTCAAACTCCTTGCAACCCTGTGTAGGAAAAGCTGTGCAGAAATTGGATGGGTGGATAAACTATTAATAGCTATTTTATCATATTTTTTTGTTGCCATTTTATAATATTAAAGCAATGGGCCACTGGAGGGTGTGTTACAGGGATTTTATCACATATCATGCTTGCATTGATTATTATTGTCTTGATTATTATTGTCTTGTATGTGATTTTTCTCTCTTGCTTTGTCACATAAAAAGAAGTCACACTCTCCTTTCAGTCCCTGTGCACTAATGTGCTAACATGGCTAAACCTAGTGCACAAGCGCACTGGAAGGTGGAGGTGCCCTTTCACCTACATTACACTGAGTCAAACTTGAGGATGAAGATGAAATGATGAAGAGAAAGCATGGTTTTCTGGATAAGACGAGGGAACAACTGTAGTGATGATGATGATGATGATGATGATGATGGTCGAAGTTTGAGGATGAGGAGCACAAATGAGTTACTGTATTTAAGATGAAGAAGAATCAAATCTGGAGAGGACTGAGACAGGGGATGAGGAGGAGGAAGAGATAAAATCGCTGGATGAGAAAAAAAAGAATGGAACTAGTTTGGAGAATAAGAGGAGGATAAGCTGAGTATAGGATGAGTGGCAAATCCAGAGAAATTCAGGATGTAAGTGATACATTTTCTATTTAAATGTATCACTAATATGCAAGCTAGTGGTGATGGTGTTGACGAAAAACCTGGAGAGGTACCAGATTCAAAAGAGAAGCTGTACTCAGTCTTGTTAAAGTTATCAACTGTTCACTGATGGAGAGTTGAGCGTAGAATTACCTGAGTATGTTAGTGTAGGGGAAAAGAAGAGAAGAGGTGAAGTGAGCAGGAAGGAGAGAAGGAGGTGGAAGTGAGTGTGAGGGTGAAGAGAGTGGAGGATGAAAAAAAAACTAAGAAATGTTGAGGAGAGAGTGCAGGAAAGAGAAAAAAACTTTGATGAAACTAAGAGGAAGGAATGAAGGGATGAGAAAAAGGGAACACGTTTGATTGTAGTTCTTGTTCCCAGAGCCAGCTGAGTACCAATCTGCCAACACAGCAGAGTAACACAGCACGCAGTAGTTTCAAGTTTCAACACACCAGCTTCCTAGAGACGGTCGCCAAATCACACCTTGCTCTTTTTTAGTAGAGGATGAAACTAAAAAAAGTTGGTTAAGGGATGTTTTCTCTTATATCTATGGAAAATGCCAATGATTGCAATTCTATATATTAATGAGCAGCAATTTATGGTTATGGGTATGTTTATAAGATACGTCTGTTCATCTGTCTCTCTTTTTTCTCTCTAGTAAAGGCAAAAAATAGCTAGATATGTTACTGAAAAAGCAGAACGCACAAGGTTAGGTGAAAAATCTAATGAATGGAGACTCAATATTCTGTATGATCAGATTTGAGAATGCAACAAATATGTGGTATAATGCATTTTTTGCAGTACTTATTAAATTATGAACTACAATATATTAGTTAATATATCTTTTGAAAATTTGGTCTATGTGTGTATATGTGTATGAGTGTGCTAAAGATGAGTGTGTGCTTGAAGCAGGAGTGTGGGAGGGGCATTTAGAGAGGCACTGGGAACGCACTACCGTTGCTGTGGAGATCCCAATTGACCCTGCCCACAATCATCATGACACCATGATGTCATCTTCTTCCTATGACATGACCTCCATCACTGTCTTTACACATAAACATACACACCGGATATAGAAAACACACACATACGCACACACACACACACACACACACAGAATAGTAATACAACTTGTATGTGTGAGTGTGTGTGTATAGAGGGCACAAATGTCTGTATACAAATGAACACTGTGAACTCAGCAGCTAGGGATTTTGCAGTGATGATACGACCAATACAAGTTGTATTGGAAGATTGGTGGATCTCACCACACTCAGTTCTGTCTGTTATATAGTGTGTTACAATTTGACAACCTGTTTGTAAACCTGTAGCGTTGCCTTACAGTTATCAGGTTTGCATTCTTTGTAGTCCTGTGGATCTTGAATGTTCACTACAAGAGCTGGATTGTAAGTTTGCCCTTTGATGTCTTACTGTATTTAAAAAAAGTGAAATGTGATGCCTGACATTTACAGTTTATATAAGAGAAGCAACAGCAGGTTGGTGAAATGACTTTAAATCACCTAAGCTTAATGCATCAACTACAGTGGTTGGTTAATGAAAGATAATTGTGAAAAACTCTCACTCTTCTAGAATGTTTTTTAGATCCACTTACAGGCATCATAAATCTATTGGAAAATTAACTTTGCAAATAAACACCATGCGGGGTCACAACAGGTCACAGTCCTGTCCGTAGGTTGAAGTATAAAAATATGTGTTACATGAGTGGATAAGCAAACAAAAAGTATTTGGCCAACTGACTGACAGGTGATTCCACACACAGAGTTCAGTACCCAGACAACAGTTTGTAATTCCAGAGTAAAGGGCAGAGTTCAGCCAAAAGGCCTGTAAATCCCCACTCAGCAATTTGTTCACCAAATAAATAATAGCACAGGTTGAGGTATGTAACAGATATGTTTATCTGCAAATATGTGTTTAAAAACAGAGGCATAAAGAGGTGAAGTGACGCCCAGGAACAGAGAGCGAGCGCAACAGCTTTCATTCTGTGACCTAAAGCTACCTGTGATTAAGTGCCATGCGTTACTGCAGTGATATATTAAAATAGTAGAGAACAGGGCATAGAAGCCTTTGTTATCACCACATATACATTACAGCACAGTCGAATTCTTTTTTCTTCACATACTCCAACTGAGGAGGTTGGGGTCAGAGTGCAGGGGCAGCTATGATACAGTGCCCCTGGAGCAGGGAGGGTTGAGGGCCTTGCTCAAGGGCCTAGCAGTGGCAGCTCACTGGGCAACAAGCCAGAGCCTTAACCAGTTGAGCCACCACTGCCCTATTAGCGAGTGAACACTGCAAGGTGTGCTATTATAGAAAAATAATCAACAATGGTGTAACGTGATGAATCTAGCCATGGGGGTCACAGTCCAGTGACTTCTGTGCCGGTCCCAAGCCCGGATAAATAGAGAGGGTTGCGTCAGGAAGGGCATCCGGCATAAAACATAAAACAAATCTAACCATGCGAGTTGTCAGTAAGAATTTCATACCGGATCGGTCGAGGCCCGGGTTAACAACGACCGCCATCGGCGCCGTTGACCTACAGGGCGCCGGTGGAAATTGGGCTACTGTTGGTCGAAGGAGTAGAGGAGGGAGGAGAGTGCACAGACAGAGAGAGAAGAGGAAAGGTAAGAGTGTAGGACTGAGAATAGGGACTCTGAATGTTGGTACTATGACAGGGAAAGGTAGAGAGCTGGCTGATATGATGGAGAGAAGGAAGGTGGATATACTGTGTGTACAGGAGACCAAGTGGAAGGGTAGCAAGGCTCGTAGTATAGGAGCAGGATTCAAGCTGTTTTATTATGGTGTGGATAGTAAGAGAAATGGGGTAGGTGTGGTCCTGAAGGAGGAGTTTGTGAGGAATGTTCTGGAGGTGAAGAGAGTGTCAGACAGGGTGATGAGTCTGAAGTTAGAGATTGAAGGGGTGATGTTGAATGTTGTTAGTGGTTATGCCCCACAGGTAGGTTGTGAGTTAGAGGAGAAAGAGAGATTCTGGTGTGAATTCGATGAGGTGATTGAGAGTATTCCCACGGGTGAGAGAGTGGTGATAGGAGCGGATTTTAATGGACATGTTGGTGAGGGGAACACAGGTGATGAGGAGGTGATGGGCAAGTTTGGAGTTAAGGAAAGGAACCTTGAAGGACAGATGGTAGTAGACTTTGCTAAGAGGATGGACATGGCTGTGGTTAACACGTATTTTCAGAAGAGGGAGGAACATAGAGTGACTTACAAGAGTGGAGGTAGGAGAACACAGGTAGACTACATCCTTTGTAGAAGAGGCAATCTGAAAGAGATTAGTGACTGTAAAGTGGTAGTGGGAGAGAGTGTAGCCAGACAGCATAGGATGGTGGTGTGTAGGATGACTCTGATGGTCTGTAAGAGGAAGAGGTCAAAGATAGAGAAGAAAACTAAGTGGTGGAAGCTGAAAAAGGAGGAATGTTGTGAGGAATTTAGACAGAAGTTGAGGCAGGCTCTGGGTGGTCAGGTAGTGCTGCCGGATGACTGGGAAACTACAGCAGAAGTGATCAGGGAGACAGGGAGAAAGGTGCTGGGTGTGTCATCTGGAAGGAGGAAAGAAGATAAGGAGACTTGGTGGTGGAATGAGGAAGTTCAGGATAGTATCCAGAGGAAGAGATTAGCCAAGAAGAAGTGGGATATGGGCAGGACTGAAGAGAATAGACAGGAATACAAGGAGTTACAGCGCAGAGTGAAGAGGGAGGTGTCTAAGGCCAAGCAGAAGGCATATGATGAGTTGTACACTAGGTTAGACACTAGAGAAGGAGAGAAGGACTTGTACAGGTTAGCTAGACAGAGGGATCGAGATGGGAAGGATGTGCAGCAAGTTAGAATTATTAAGGATAGAGATGGAAGGGTGCTCACAAGTGAGGAGAGTGTACAGAGGAGATGGAAGGAATACTTTGAGGAGCTGATGAATGAGGAAAATCAGAGGGAAAAAAGAGTAGAAGGGGTGAACTCTGTGGAACAGGAAGTAGATAAGATTAGAAAGGATGAAGTCAGGAAGGCCTTGAAGAGGATGAAAAGTGGAAAGGCAGTTGGTCCTGACGACATCCCGGTAGAGGTCTGGAAGTGTCTAGGAGAGGCAGCAGTGGAATTTTTAACTAGTTTGTTCAACAGGGTATTAGAAAGTGAGAGGATGCCTGAGGAATGGAGAAGGAGTGTGTTAGTGCCGATCTTTAAGAATAAGGGTGACGTGCAGAGTTGCAGCAACTATAGGGGGATAAAGTTGATGAGCCATACAATGAAGTTGTGGGAAAGAGTAGTGGAAGCTAGGTTAAGGAAGGTGGTGGAAATTTGTGAGCAGCAGTATGGCTTCATGCCCAGAAAGAGCACAACAGATGCAATTTTTGCTCTGAGAATGTTGATGGAGAAGTATAGGGATGGTCAGAGGGAGTTGCACTGTGTGTTTGTAGACTTAGAGAAAGCGTATGACAGGGTGCCGAGAGAAGAGCTGTGGTACTGTATGAGGAAGTCAGGAGTAGCAGAGAAGTATGTCAGAGTGGTGCAGGACATGTATGAGAGGAGCAGGACAGTGGTGAGGTGTGCTGTAGGTCAGACAGAGGAGTTTACAGTGGAGGTGGGACTGCATCAGGGATCGGCTCTGAGCCCCTTCCTGTTTGCTATAGTGATGGACCAGTTGTCAGAGGAGGTCAGACAGGAGTCTCCTTGGACGATGATGTTTGCAGATGACATTGTGATCTGTAGTGAGAGCAGGGAGCAGGTGGAGGAAAACCTGGAGAGGTGGAGGTTTGCGCTGGAGAGAAGAGGAATGAAAGTCAGTCGTAGTAAGACTGAGTACATGTGTGTGAATGAAAGGGAGGGAAGTGGAATAGTAAGGTTACAGGGTGAAGAGGTGAAGAAGGTACAGGAGTTTAAGTACTTGGGGTCAACAGTCCAGAGTAATGGAGAGAGTGGGAAAGAAGTAAAGAAGCGAGTGCAGGCAGGTTGGAGTGGGTGGAGAAAGGTGTCAGGAGTTCTGTGTGATAGGAAAATATCAGCAAGAATCAAGGGGAAGGTGTACAGGACAGTGGTGAGACCGGCCGTGCTGTATGGTTTAGAGACAGTGTCACTGAAGAAGAGACAGGAGTCAGAGCTTGAGGTAGCCGAACTGAAGATGTTGAGGTTCTCTTTGGGTGTGACAAGATTGGACAGGATTAGGAACGAGTACATCAGAGGGACAGCTCATGTTGGACGTTTGGGGGACAAAGTTAGGGAGGCGAGATTAAGATGGTTTGGACATGTTCAGAGGAGGGAGAGTGAGTATATTGGTAGGAGAATGTTGGACATGGAGCTGCCAGGCAGGAGGCAAAGAGGAAGGCGAAGAGGAGGTATATGGATGTAATTAATGAGGATTTGAAGCTAGTGGGTGCAAGTGTTGAGGATGCAGAAGATAGGGTTAGGTGGAGAGAGATGATTCGCTGTGGCGAACCCTGAAGGGAAAAGCCGAAAGAAGAAGAAGAAGAAGAAGGTGTAACGTGATGATATTTCTGATGTTTTATTCTGCAGTGATTTATTATACCGCTTTTATGATAGCAAATTGCATTTTTTCATTAATTAAAGAACAAATACTTTTTATCCATTTATAGTTTTGTAACCTCCATGAAATATGATATCATCTGTGAAAATCCGGAGCCAGGGCCAGGGAGCAGACACCTGAATGTAATAGGACCCACTCATAATGGAGGTCTTGATCTCGTTCTAAATTTCTGATTAAATAGAGTCACAGTGCCTCAATCAGAAGTTATGTCAGACCATTATTTCATTTTGTTTACAATGTGCCTAGGACATAATTTTCGCACTTTGCCACATCACCATATATATGTTAAACATACTTTTACGTCTGCTACTGCAGACAGATTTACCAATTGTCTTACAGAATTATCATCCATGATTGGATTGCCATCTGACCCCACAGAACTCAATCAGGTGACTGACTATTTAGAGTCAGTATTTCATGACACCCTAGATATTGTAGCTCAACTTAAGGAGAGTAATCAAAGAGAAAAAACTAGCACCGTGAACCAATCACCACATACAAACTTTAAAACAATCAGCTAGGAAATCAGAATGTAAATGGCATCAAACTAAATTATCGGTATTTCAATTAGCATGGAAGGAAAGTCTTCATAGCAAAAAATCTCTTAGTGCTTATAGGTTGGTGTATTTCTCATGCCTAATTGAAGATAACAAAAATAATCCTAAATTTTTATTTAATATTGTAGCAAAATTAAATAGGAATAAAAAAGACTATCAAAAAGTGCACACCATCTATTTGTAGCAGTAATGACTCCATAAATTATTTTAATGAAAACATTTATAACATCAGGTAGAAAATTCAGACCATTAATTTAATACCAAACAATTTTATCAATAATGCTGTAGATAATATTTCTGTTCTTGATCAACACTGTTTTACTCCCCTTCAAGAGACTGACTTAATTTCACTGATTTTTCTTCAAAATTATCAACCTGCATTCTGGAACCCTTACCCACATGTTTCTTTAAACAGATATAACCAGTTGCTACCGAACCCATTCTAAAAATAATAAATTCTTCCCTTAGCACTGGCTATGTGAGGAAATCATTAAAGCTAGTAGTTATCAAACCTCTCAACCCAAGCCAGATGTCCAACTACTGTATATGCCAATTTCAAACCTCCCCTTTATCTCCAAGATCCTAGAAATGGTTGTAGCACAGCAGTTATGCTCATACCTACATAGGAATAATATTCATGAAATATATCAGTCAGGATTTAGGCCTTATCATAGCAGCATTGGTTAAAGTTGCAAATTACCTGTTACTGGCCTCTGATCAGGGTTATGTCTCTTTGCTAGTTTTACTTGATCTTAGTGCAGCTTTTTAAACCATTGGCCATGCTATTTTACTTGATAGTTTGGAACATGTTGTTAATGTTAAAGGGACAGCCCTCTTTTTGCTCGGGTCTTATTTGACCGATTGCTATCAGTTTGTAGATCTAAATGGTTACTACTCTAAACATACTAAGGTAATGTTTGGTGTTCCACAAGGTTCTGTTTTACTCCCATTGCTTTTCTCCCTATATATGCTACCCCAATTATTTATTAATACCATAAACATGGTATTAGTTTCCACTGTTATGATGATGAAATACAGCATATGTGTTATGTTATGTTATGCTATATGTTTCGGCTAAGTCAGATGTGAGACACCAGCTCAGTACATTTGAAGATTGTGTGAAGGACATCAGACAGTTATTAGCTTCCTTCTGCTAAACTTTGACAAGACAGAAGTGATTCAACTATGACCATAAGCAGCCAGAATTTAGCTTTCTGATTACAGAGTAACCTTGGATGGTCTTTCTATTACATCATGTGCAGCAGTAAATGACCTTGGTGTGACTATTGACATGCTAAGGTCATGTGTCTCTTATTTAAAGCTCACATAAATAATATCATAAGGGTAGCCCTCTTTCATCTCAGAAATAATGCTACGTTAGGGAATATAATGTCACTACATGATGCAGAAACATTAGATCATGCATTTGTTACCTCTACTGTAGTTGGATTATTGTAATGCTTTACTGTCTGGATATTCCAGTAGGAGCATTAACAAACTCCAGTTAGTCCAGAACGCAGCAGCTAGACCCCTAACTAAAACCATAAGATATGAACACATCACTCCTATCTCATCCTCATTGCATTGGCTCCCAGTCAAATCTTGCATTGATTATAAAATACTATTAATGACCTATAAAGCACTTAATGGTCTCACACCACAATACCTAAGCAATCTTTTATTATTTTTATGATCCATTACACCTACTCAATCAAAATGTGCAGGCTAGTTGGTAGTACCATAAATACAAAAGGCAGAGTTTTTCTTACAGAGCCCCACAGTTATGGAACAGCCTTCTGATTAGTGTTCTCAGTGTTCAGTGAAAACACATTTCTTTAGTCTAGCTTTTTATGAGTAGATTTTCTTAGGTAAAGGAGCAGATCTGGAAAGTTCATGGTCATAAAGAGACATGTCATGGTCATGTCTGGATGCTGTCACCTTACCACCCTTGTAAGTCGCTCAGGTTTGCTGACTTTGGAGTGGTGGGATGCTTTACATCTCAGGAGGCCATCATGTCTGTGTCACCTTCTGGCTCTCCCTTTTAGTATATGCTGTAATAGCTAGTCTTGCCGGAGTCCCTGTCTGCATTTTGCACATAATGTACACTCTGTTGAGCTATATATGCCTCTCCGAGCTCCCAGTGTTCTGAGTTCCTAGTCTGATCACCTCTTCTTCCGGACTTACTTCATCAATCCTGACGTTCTACCCCTGGTTGGAGTCTCGTTACCCGGTGTGCACTCTACCAGGGACTGAGCTGCATGGTCAGCCAGTGACTCGAGGGATTGCTGTAGATGGGGCCACCCGGCGACTGACATGCATTCTTTGAACCACTTTTGCATTAGTCAGCTGTATTGTCAGGACTTTATCAGCAATCTTTTGAAGACTTTGGCAGGAAGGAATTAGTGTTGGGTCTATGGTGAACTCTGGTTGCGTCTATTATTTACATTAACATTATTTACTGTCCAGTGTCACCCAAAGTAGGATGGGTTAATTCAATTCAATTCAATTTATTTGTATTGCGCTTTTAACAATTTCCCATTGTCTCAATTCCAAAAAAGTTGATGGAGGATTACTAAACATGCTGCAGCTTACACACTGGACAAGCTGAAAGTTTGCCATACTGAATGATTAAGCACTTTTGACTTGAATCAGATCGGAATATTAAAAACAACCGAAGAGCGTTTCCTTTGCTTGAAGGTTACCTTTTGTGCCTGGTTCCTCTCAAGGTTTCTTCTCATATCATCTCAGAGAGTTTTTCCTTGCCACCATCGCCTCCAGCTTGCTCATTAAGAATAGTGATAGATGTTAGAGATATATAGTATTAAGCTTACTTAAAGATTAAAAATATTAAAGATTAAAAATTAAAAATATAGTTTTAAGCTTCATTTTTTTTAGGCTCCTTCCTAAATAAATATCTGCTTATAAAAATCTTTAAGTCCCTGAACACTGTCCCTGTGTTTGAACTGTTACTACAGAAACATATTAGAACAAGGCATTAATATAAACCTGTAATTTATCTTGCAGCTTCCTCTACTGTCAGAGTTTTACAACACCTTTTGACTAACAGCATGCAGTAGCAGCAGGAAACCTCACAATTTCACAAGCCTTGGTTGATGTGCTACAGGGTTGATCCTCTTCAACATATCAAACAGACCAGTGTAGGGTTCATTGCATAATCTATGCACATTCAGAGATTATCAGCCAAAAATCACATCCTTATGTTACTCAGAAGAGAATGGAGAATGGAGCTTCGGTCATTGTGACTCTATCTCTACTTCTGTGAATGGTCCCACATGAATTATCTAAAGATTTGTACTACCTGCTGCCCAAGATTTACCTGTGCTTCAGGGGATAAACTCGGTTGGATGCTGTAGACTTGCACCAAAAAACTGCTGCTGAAATCACAAAGACTCTAAACATCCGTACAACACACATTACTATTTGATTTATAGTAGCAGCAATTTAAGAAAAAATGTGCAAAATAGCAAAAGGAGAGGAATGTTGTGTATTGCTTTTGGGGGGTCAGTCCAGGTTTTGATAGGAAGAAACTGATACACAAATGCCTTGGTACCTTTTGCCAGATTGCAGGAGGGTGAAGATTTTGTGTGAGGGGTATGTGGGGTAATCCACAGTACTGATAATTTCAACTGTCTTCACTATCCAATACAGGGTCTTTCGATCTGAAATGTGTTATTTCCAAACCAGACAGCTTCTAAGGATGATTTCTACAGATACACACAGAGTCTTTTGACAGTCCCTCTGTAGAATGTGGATATGATGAAGGGGTAGGACATGGACTTTTCTCAGCCTTTGCAGATGAGAAGAGCATTAGTAAAAACACTTTAGGCTTTGGAGGCATTGTTGTTCATGGTTGTTCTTGACTCCTTTTTTAATGCGTTTATTGAAATGTTTCACTGCAGAGATAAAGACCCCTATTGAGTTGCTCCACTCTCAAATTGTTTTTATTACTAACTGGATCCTCTGTATTCATGTCTGAAGCTACACAGCATGATCAGTCACTGACTTAGATGTCTTAACTTGTTTAGCCAGACACTCAACACGCAAAAAACTCGACTCTTTTGCATCATAAGGATTTCTGTTCCCACATCAATGTACGACCAGGAATGAAATCACACACACCTTAATCACTTCCTCTCTCTCTCTCTCTCTCTCTCTCTCTCTCTCTCATTTTTAGGATCAGTGCATAGTGAGCAACGAATCCTTTGCACACTTCTGGGCATGCATTATATTGCTGTAGAGATGGTAGCACCACTAAACTTAGAAACCAACCTTAGTGGATTTGGTCTCTATGGTTCACAAACTCATAGGGGTCAGGGACCAGAAGTTATAGAAATATTCCATTCCTTCTATTCCTGTGGCACCGCCTGCTGCTGGACGCCGGTATGACCAAGACATGGTATTCTATTTAACTTTATGTTCTTGCAAACATATATATTTATATATTTATATTCCAATTATTTCTCAACCTAAGCAACCTGTGTGTATTTTTATTGCATGTTTAAGTGTCTGCAACTATACTTCTATGTCCCTACAAATCCAGGATGTCTGTACACCTATGTAACTTACACACAAAAAAGCTAAGGTTATCTCCAGTCACACTGACTTAATACTACTAAATCATTTCATTATACATCTAAGTGGGAGCTGACATATTTCAGTTCCATGCTGCTTTGCCGTCTGCTCTCAATGACTTCTTAACACATGTACAATTGCAGAAGTCTTTGTGTGTTGTTACTTCACAGGCAATAAAATTATTTAGAGTTATATTTTTACTGGTGAACAATAGACTGTTATAAAGCAGCTTTACAGAAATCTCTATAGAGTTTTAGAGTCTCTTTTTTATCCCCTTTTCTTTTATCTATTATTGTTACTCTTTTTGAATGTTGTTTATATCTTTATTTAATATTCATAGAAATAGAAATAGAGATTGTGTATATAAGGTGCACGATCAGGTGAATGATTATGTTAAACTAGATCAAATTATACAAATAACACAACTATAATATGTATAATAATATCCAGTATTCTGAACAATACTTTTTCAGTCTTTTTTGCATGACCATGTGTGATAATGTGGCATGTGACATTATTGTAGAATGATTAGATATTTTCTGTACATGAATAGATTATTCCTTTTCTTTTTCCTGTTCTTTCAGTGTGTCTGTATTTGCAGGTGTGTGTTATGTCTGGTGTGTCATCTTTATTTGGAATTTTTGATTTACTGCACATTTGTACCAATAGCAAAAATCCTGAGCAAAAATTACACTACATTGTACACCACACTACATTTTAAGCACTGCTGAAATAATGAATATTATCCTTAGCTGCATAAACCGATCCAAAAGCTTTCTAAAAAAATGTAGTTTTTATTCCTGTGCTTATTCACAGCGAGAGTACATTTTACTTTAAATAAAAATATGTTTTGTATGATAAAACTCATGTATCAGTAATAGTCACTTTGAATTTCCAACATTGCTTCTGTGTGTTCGTGTTTAATGTCATGTGGTACAACTTCTATGGACAGGATGCAGATCAATAAGATTAGAAAATATGAAATTAAGATCGTAGTTTATATTTTGTACTAAATTGAAAACTACAAGTTTCTTAGGGGGAAAAAAAAATCAGGGAATATAACATGGACAGTGTTACCGCTTTATAAATGGTGCACTACTGAGACAGATAGAATTCCTTTGGTGCTCACATATAATCCCACTAATAAAACAGTGGCTTTAACTGTTCCAGGAAGGTTCTATGAATTCTTCTATCTTTATCCTTTATTAATTTTACACCACATCCTTAACACTAATATATAGTGGGATCTAAACATCTGTTTTATGGCAGCTGATTGACATTTAGTTATGCCCACAAAACTCCATAAAAGGTAAAGCTTACAGAGCCGAAAATGACAAAATGACAACAAAATGGTGAAAGCCTGATTCCTTACTTTATCCCTGCAAGTCATCAGTCACCGTACTATGAAGTCATCATTCATCAGTAGTACTACATATACTACAAAGTCTAATTATGCACTAAAATCTGAGAACACCAATGAAAACCTTTCTATTTTGTATTCTTTTCTTATTTTATACAAAAGTTTTCATTACAAATGACATTAGTGACAACAACTTCCGTGAAAAGCATCATCTGTCACTACTGAAAAAAAGGGAAACTATGATTAAGTAACCTGTTTGTCATTTTTAAAATGCAAAAAAAAAAAAATTGAAGTCATGGAATTCATTGTACAGGATGATTCAGTAATTTCTTATTAATGGCGTTGGATCAAAATAAAGTACAGAGTTTACTTTTGTGGATAGAGATTTTTGCTTCTGTGTGTGTTCTAATTAAAGAGAACTGAGAGTAAGGATTTGGGGCTGTGATCATTTTACACATTTTAGATGCAGCAGGTAAAGTTTACTCTGAAACATTATGGAGTTCTGTCTCTCTCTCACACACACACACACGCACACACACACACACACACACACACAAACAGAATATGATATATATATATATATATATATATATATATATATAAAAATATATATATATATATATATAGAGAGAGAGAGAGAGAGAGAGAGAGAGAGAGAGAGAGAGAGAGAGAGAGAGAGAAAGAGAGAGACGAAATCCACTCCATTTCTCTAAACTCCGCTCCATGTTTTACAAAGAGCTGTGAGCAGTTACACTGTTATTTTACAAGCACACTTAACTTCTCTCTTCTCTCCTTCCTTTGCCAAGCTTTTTTTCTAATGCTCTGTAACACACACGCACGCACACACCAGTACACAATATTTCGTTTTCATTTATATTCATTTTCCTGTTCATGATTCAAAGACACTTGCAACAGAGTACATTAAAAAAGTCCTATTCATTTGTTTAACATCACAAAGCACGCTCAGGGTTATACAGTAATATGTAGGACCATCAGTATGGAAAAGGCAGATCAAACATCAGCAACAGCAACAATAAACACACACACACACACACACACACACACACACACACACACACACACACACACACACACAGATCAATCTTTTTTTGTAAATATTTTCATAGAATCCTACCAAATGTACAAACCCATCAGTTGTAAATGACCAAACATTTCCATGGCAGCTGATTAACATTTAGTGACAACCACACAACTCCATAAACGGTAAAGCTCACACAGATCTGAAAATAACAAAATGACAACTAAACGGTCAAAGAGGGCCTCCTAAGCTAAAACTTCCATTAATGCAGCTCAGCCTCTCTGTAGCACATTGTTTAGCACTGAACTGTTTTTGTCTTATTTATCTTGATTTATGGATTTGTTAAGTTTTTCAAGTTATGACACAACACACAACATGTTTTATTTCGTGTTCTATTTTATTTTATAACTCTGTATATTTGCATATTAATTAATTGCCAGATATATGATTTTATCGCCTGCACAATGGAGTTCCACGTTACTGAGCCTCCTTATATGTAGATTTACACAAACTCAGGATCACACAACAATAACTTCATTCCAAACTAACTACACTATCATGATCTTTACATTCCCATTGTAAACCCAGTGTGTGTGTGTGTGTGTGTGTGTGTGTGTGTGTGTGTGTGTATGTGTGTGTGTGTGTGTGTGTCTGTGAGTGTTGTACAGATTTTAGGAGCAGAAAAACACCACACTTCAGAAGACTGTAGTCGACATGACTCAGCACAACTCTGCAAATGTAAAAAACAATAATCAAGTGCTTAACGCATGTGAGGACAAACCGTGGGCCAGTCTGCTGCTCTGTGCTCAGACAGGCTTGAGTCGGTTTCGACATCATAACACAACCCAGTGATGTCACTGAGATAATTGGGCATTAATTCCCAAAGAGCTGTTAGTGGTTAGACCACCTGTTGTCTTGAATGTGTGTCTGTGTGTCGTCTGGAGAAATGAAGCTCCAAACACCAGAATTTACACATGGTGTTTGCTGTAGCTGGGTGTAGCCTGGTCTCAATTAGCAATCAAAGTCGTATACATGATCAGCAATTAAAATCAGATATGAAACCAGTTCCAAGAGTCTCTCTGATTGAAATTCACAGTACCATTTGCAGAATGTGGCAGAGACACTTATCCAGAGCAACTTAAATTTATTTCATTTATAAAGCTGAGCAATTGAGGGTTAAGGGCCTTACCCATGGGCCCAGGAGTGGCAGCATGGTGGCCCTGGGATTTGAACTCACAACCTTCTGCTCTGTAGGATCAGACCAGGGTCAGACCAGGCCACACAAGAAGTATTCACACTTACAAGTTTCACATGCATTATAAAGAAAAACAATGAAGAAATGTAGAAGTCAGATACATAAATGGTATACAACAAGGCCATCACAAGGTTCAGACTTTTAGTGAAGTCCATGCTGCAGACTTTATCTTTTTATTTTACCACTTCTTAGAACTCTTAGAACATTGTTTTCATATCTCAAAGAATGTGGATTAATGTGGAAAGAACTGGTCACATTAGAGTCAATTTACAAGAATCTACCATTTATTTGGTCTGTTGTTGATTTTTGTTTTATTTAAAATTGAAGCCATATCATTATTTCTTACACACTATTTCTTTATTTTAATCTGCATATTTTTAGACATTAATTGAACAAACTACAGGATATATACTGTATACATACTATATATATATATATATATATATATATATATATATATATATATATATATATATATATACAGATATATATATACACACACATATACACAGATTTTCATCTTTTGTTTTGTCTACACAAAGTGACAGTATTTTTCTGTAAGTGCTTGGAGGTCCAGCTAGTTTGACTGGAAACAGTATCATTTTCATCTTACATACATATATGTGGAAAAACACATCTGTTGTAAATGCCTGAGCATTTTCATAGCATCTGATTTACATTAAGTCATGCCCACACAACTCCATATCAGGTAAATATCACAGAGCTTATAATGACAAAATGACGACTAAATTGTGAAAGCGTTCCTCATAAATTATCCCTGCAAGTCATCAGTCACTGTACTATGAAGTCGTCAGTAGGTGTTCCTACTACTGGTTGCCATGGTAATAACTTTTATCAGTGGGTGGTGCAACTAACAGATCTCCACAAATCAAAACTAAAAGCAAGGCCAGTAAGCTAGCTATGTTTATTGCTCTTATAATTTACAGTGATGACAGGAAGTAGCTTGTTCGTCAGACGCTCCATGTCATTCTTTAGTAAACAAAAATATAAATGAATAAAAGAGTGATAAACTGTTTGCGGTTGTAAAATAGTCAGCATTGCATTGCTCACTTCATGTCCAATAGCATCACTTCACCCTTTCAGTTATTTTTGATTATTTTCCAGTAACAGAACACCTTCTTGTATTTATTTTCTACATATATATATAAGGCTCCTGTCTGTACCCTCTCCAGTGACGCATATTTTATAGGAGGTAGGGGTTTACTGCGTCAAGCATATGTTAATGAAATTTTCTTATGAACATACAAATAATTAAAGCTGCTCCACGCATCTCATTAAACATTAATTAGTATAATTACACCAGCCTTGCCTGAGTCCTTTTGTCATGATGACACAAAGATGTGCTAATCCGTCCTTTCAGAAGAAAGGTGCTTTGTGTGTGTATGTTTGTATTTGGTAATGGAAATGGAACACACACACACACACACACACACACACACACATACACAAAATCTAGACAGATGTGTAAAGCAGTGATTATGGTCTAAAGCGTGTTCTTTTCTCCCATGTTCTCTTCTCTCTCTCTCTCTCTCTCTCTCTCTCTCTCTCTCTCTCTCACTATATCTACACAACATGATGTTTACAAATGTCTTTACATACTGAATTAAGTTTCAGCCATTTAGGAGGAATAAAAAAAGACTTTTTGAGACCATGCACTCATACCACCAGTAATAATAATTATTATATTCTAACAATACAAACAACAATAATGGCATTCTTCTTCTTCTTCTTCTTCTTCTTCTTCTTCTTCTTCTTCTTCTTAATAATAATAATAATAATAATAATAAATAATGTATATTAAAAAGAAATCTGTAGTTGGGAAATTCCAGCATGACATTTGACCTTTAATATATGGAGATGATTGAGTAATATTCTATGATCCCCAGTTCAATCTTAATCGAAGGCTACTGTCTGCCTGAAGCTTGTGCACATGTTCTCCACGCTGCTTCACACACTCGGAAAAAAGTGTTCTCTACCATCTTCAGCATTAAGTGAGCTCACAGACGCCTACCATTGGCTAGAATCATTTGATTGACAGTCACTCAGAGAGCTTGGCAAAATGGCTGAATACAGCACTGCAGACATGATTATTTCTAAAACCCATTATCACTTAACACTTAACGATAAAAGGTCTATAAGGCCAGTTGTTAAATTTAACCAATAAATTTTTAAAATGTGCAATTTTATAGATAAGATAAATTCAAAGCTATAACTATTCCACTCTAAATCTTGGTACATTATGATGGGGTGATGGAATTCCATTCAATTTCAATTCAATTTATTTGTATAGTGCTTTTAACATTGGACATTGTCTCGAAGCAGCTTTACAGAACTTAAGAAACAAAAAGTAAAAAAAAGTTCAAGATTAATATTAGACTTATATTTTAATGTGTTTGTATTTGTTCCCAATGAGAACTTCTGAGGCGACTGAGGCAACTGTGACAAGGAAAAACTCCCTTGGATGGAAGAGGAAGAGGAATGTCTTCCCAAAGCTTTAGTGCGTTGGTTGATTGGCATCTTTAAGTGTGTGTGTGTGGGTGAGATGGTGCCTTACATCGTGCTAGCAACACGCCCCAACATCCCTAGGCTAGTCTCCAGGTTTTTGGTGACCTTGTGTAGGATAAACAGTACAGAATATGGGTGAAAGGATGGATGGATGGATGGATGGATTCATGGATGGACAGATGGATGGCACCTTTAGACCAAAAATTCCTATCAAATCTCTAAACATTACAACTCTACAAATTATACAGATTTCGAATAAAATTTACAAATATCTCTTACTGAAAAAATCAAACAATTATTTCCCAAAGTTTTCTATTCTCTGTTGTTTGTCAAATCTGCCACTGTTGTTTGTGCTAATCGCAGTTATGCTCCAGATGAAAAAGATGAAGATGAGGCCGCTTTCACACTATAAATTTCTTTGTCAACCACCAGTGCACATTTTACATGTAATCCTATGGGAAGATGCTGCAAGGTGGGTGGGATGTGGCCCCTTGAAAAGCACTGCTGCTGGTGTTAAAGAAAAGCTCAGATATTCAGAAAAGTGCAGATTTATTTGTATTTTTTTGACCAATCATACTGCAAAACATGGAGGACAGGTGAAGTATAAGTGAAAGATTTGTCCAGTCTAGGATAATGGGATAATTATGTTGAATCCCAACAATTTCATTGCCAATTACGCAATGCAATATCACACTTTAACTGTGTCTGCATACAGTCATTGTCACACAAGCAGCAGTTATTCTTTAGATTTTCTGCTTCCAGAGTTCAATTAAAGGCAAACAACCTCAATGACAGTGAGGTAAAGCAATTTCATCTCTGGCCATCATTTTTGTGGGGAAAAAAAGCCAAGCGTAAAAGCACAAATAAAAGGCAGTTTGCTCTATGAACACAACTTGATTTTTCCAGGGCAATAGCCAAAGATGAACAACAACAATCCACCCTGGCAGCCAACAATCCACCCTGCTCTCAACAGGATATTAAAAATTATCACTAAATTTGTGAGTTCTCCATGTCAAACTAAGGCACTAAAAGACATCAGATAAAAAAGTGAGCTGGACAAAATGTATCCAGGATGATCCTTGGTCTAAGATGATGTTTTATTTTGATTGCGTGTTATGCACCGATGTGTAACATGTTGATACAGAGTCAGTGTGGGGTGACTTGTGAGTGCTCAAGGGTAATCAGAAGGGAAAAAAGAAGTGTAGTCATGAGTGTGCAGTGATTTGATACACACTCCTGCGCACTTTGTGTGTGTTGGACGTATTACTCGGACAGATCTGCAACACAGCAGAGAGTGCCAGTTCACCCGAGAGAAGAGGTGGCTTATTTCAAAACTTTTCTCTACACACACACACACACACACACACACACACACACACACACACACACACACACACAGGTCACATTCCATACACAGATACGCAGAGATGCCACACACTACTGTCACCATGTTACATCACTCAGTGAATAGCCCACGCCATAAACAAATACACACACACACACACACATACACACACACACACACCCTTCTTGACTTTCTGAGTTACTTGCAGGTAACAGTTTTTTAACATGAACATAAAAGGCTATTAATATTTCAGAAAAAAATGTGCCCTCTTTCCCTCTAGAGATCTACTAAATATTGTATGTACAACTATACAGTTCCCAAACACAGAAAACTAAGAACATTTTCCAGGAAATTAGACATGGCTAATACACATTCAGTTATTTGCTGTTAACATTTAAATGCCATTAAATGTCATTTTTTTTCTGTGTGTGTAACCAATCACTGTCAGTGGCAACATGAAAAAATACACTGAATGATATAAAGAAGCAAGAAGCAAGAAGTGAGGCTGTGGCTGATTTCTTTCTAGCCCAGACTGTAGATTGATTGTTTATCAGTGACAGTTGTGTCAGGTGATTAAACAGAGTGACACACCCCCTATTTGATATATCCAAGCTTACTTCACTGACATGTCCATAGCACGTGATGTGTGGTGCGTGTCACTCATTGTGGGTGGAATGACCGTAAACAAGATGGATTATTTACTCTATTATCCTTTGTTTCTTCAAAATACCTTTGGAGGAGAAAGTAAAAATACATAGACTAAGCACACATTGTCTCAATCAAGTACACAAGTTAGAAAAAAAGACAAATGACAGAACTGTAAGTCTTGTGGTTTTTTGTTTGAACAAAAGACATACAGCTTTTCTGTTTTATCACGTTTGGTACTTTGATGGAAACTTTGGATGAAGCCAGGAGAGTGTTTTGAGAGGGTCTTGAAATGTCTTCGACTTCCTCTTCAAGCCAAGAACTCAGGACAGTCTCCTGAACCCAGAGTTCAGCAAGATGCATCAAGTATTTGCTTTCAATCAGTCAACACACAGACATGTTAGTTTGTAAAATCTATAAAATTGACTACACATTTCTTTGTATTGAGGAGGTAAATTTACATCACTCATCACAGATAGCTGGCTAGCTCGTTGCCACAGAAGCTTCCTCATTTTCTAGACTGAAAAAGGTCGAAAACAAGAGTTCCACACTGAATCCATTTGAAAAACAAATGCAGTGTCAAGTTTATTAAGTATCATGAAGCACTTAATGACCAATGTTAGAAATTTCTAATAAAGAAATAAAGAGAAGTTAGAAATAAAGATTACTCCACATCAGGTTACGTCGTAACCTCTTAGCTCTAGGCGACCTGAATTGATCCTAAGCTCGATTGATGTTACTGTCTGAGCTTTGCATATTCTCCCTGCGTTCATGTGTGTGTCCTCTAGATTCCTCCAGTTTTCCAGTAGGTGGATTGGTGACTATAAATTTCCCCTAGGCAACATGCAGCCCTCTTTTCTTCCTAACGCACAAGCTTATGATTCAAAGAGAGCAAGAGATTATCGTAAAACCTGGCCAATCACTGCTGCTCACTCGTTTCCTTCTTCCTCTCTCGCTTTGCTTCATTGATTCTATGTTTATCAGTGGTCTAATGCTTGGATGGGTGCATTAAATATTTAAAATGTCTCACACAGCCCGGCTACAACACAGCACAGGGGACTCGTACAGCCAGAAGCTCTGTGTGTGTCTCGTTCTTTCCCTCTCATGCACACGTGAATTTCCTCTTGTTTTTATTTATTTATTTTTTTATTTTTTTATTTGCAAGTCAAAGGTGTTTTATTGGCATGACAGCTGCATAAACCTACAAACCCACTCCTTTCACTATTCCTTTCCTGTTATGGTCAATTCAACTGTCTGTTGTTCTGCTTATTGCTGCAGAGCAACAGACAGACGGAAGTGATGAGGTTTGAATGAAAGGACTTATTGAAACATATCTTTGGTCATTAAGGACCAAAAAGATGAGTATGAAGAGGGAAAGAAGAATGATGAAGATAGGGAAAGTATAGAATTTTTTTGATGTCGGATAATAAAAAGGGGAGGAAAAAGTGAAAAAGAGTTTTCTTAGAAGTGGCACATAAAGAAGAGTCCTGAATAACACTATATAATGCCTTGGGATTTGAGCCATCTGGTCCCATCTAACACAAATCCATATGGCAAAAGTTTTCCTTCCCTTTTCCTATATGTTCTCGATCAATCAAGACACGTTTGGTGTCTGATTCTTGCTTTTTTAGTTTTGCACTGGAGCTTTTATTCTATGAGCTTAACATCATGAAAACTCTTCATTCCAATCATCACACACTCATCTCAAACTACACTCTGAAGAAAACACTCAAATCTGGAAGCCTTAAAGGAAAACCAACCTGAAATGTTTGTATTGAAATATTAGTGATGTGCTTAGTGATTTTGATGCTAATCGGATGGTTGGTGCTGTATTTCCATTACTTTTGTGGGAATTATTTCAGCCATGCTCATGTCACATTGCCAGCACACGTACAATGGAGTTCAACAGGATGCCAGTATCAAGGATCTCAGACATAAGGCATAAATTTATGGTTTTGCTCTTAGCTGCTAAAAACAAAAGAATTCAATGTCATATTAATGAGAAATCCAGAAAGCTGTAGATGCGATGGAGACAGGAATTGTTGGACTCAAATTTACAGGATTCAGAGCAAATATATGATGCAGTTGTACTGAAGTACAGCAGAGACGGCTTGGCTAGTTAGTTATTTATGGCATGACAGGGATGATGGTGTTGATTATTTTATTAGCATTAAAGTTGAAGCTTTGAAAGCTGAAATATTTCAGTGAGAGGAGACAGGTGAGAGGGTGAGAGAGCCGGAGAGACTAAAGGATTAAAGTGCTGCTGCATCAAGCTATGTTTATATATGTGACCAATCGCTGTGCTATAAAGTCACCAATAGGCCAATAGGCCATAATAACGAGCATTCCAATTTCTTGCTACTAAAATGAATCATTCTGGAGGTAGATTTGGCAGTTCTGTATAAAATTCATTTATACAATTCTTTATAAAAGTTCTGTGTTTTTCTGCCCCATGTCATATGAGATGAAGGCGAAACAGTGTGTGCTGTTCACCACAGTCTCTCCTAACTTTATTTGCATAAATTAAACTTGTTTAACTCAACTTTGTCACATGACTAGTCGCCAGCTATTGCTGAAAATGAATGATCTCAGGTTGCTTTGTCGCTGTATACAGTATATATGAACGTAGCATCACTCTGTTTAGATCGAAATGAATGATGGCTAAATGCCACTGGTACCGCTCTCAGAATGCAGCCGAACAGCATCATGGGTAATATATGAAACCATTAACCAAATTCAAAATAGACCACAATGTAGATGAACGAAACTTAAACTAAAGAAAACCGAAGCAAATTCAGACTTATCTAACAAAACAAATCAAATCTAATCTTTTTATAAAAATGAATATCACCAACATGTCATTCATGATGGATTTGTCCTTAAATGATTTTTTGGATGTACCTCAATTAACTCTACAAAAGTTTATTTTCTCTATCAGGCCAAATATCTTTCTTGCACAGATAGAGTTTAGTATCATGTCCCAAGGGCAGAAATACACAATACAATGATCATACTACGGTCTCATTTTATTGTACCAAACGTACTATTGTACCATCTTATTATTGAGACAAACAAATCTTTTGAAGCAAATTTGCACATTTTTACCAACATAATAGTCATCAAAACAAGCAAACTTCTGAAACCAGGCATGGCCTTGCTCATCAAATACATCTCATTTAAGTAGGAAATTGTATACAGCTCATTTCTGCTGCATTAACCAATGAACTACTGCTAACCACTCTAAATTTCATTAGATATTTAACAGAGCAGAATGTTGCTCCAATCTCTCAAGGTCTTTAAGGCCTTCAGTGAGGGCCTACTTAAAGAATGAATGGATTACTTTGGCCATTAAGTATTATAAGATCTAAGTTAGAATTACAGCTTTTGCAGCTTGTTAAACAGGCCACAGCAATGCTCTGTGACAAATGAGGAAATTCTGAATGCAGAAGAAAAACAAAGGGCCAGTCAGGACAAAGGAAATACGTGTCTCATTATTACAGCATAATAACATGGTGTGTATTTCAGGCAGGACAGTCTGTTGTTTGTTTGCATCTGTAGCATGTAGCATGTCTCAGTGTTGTGTCTGGGTTCAATACTGTAGTATACTGTAGTATGTTCCATACGGTTTATATTATTGTTAGTTACAGTAGCTTCAAACTGGAGCCTGTAGTATAAGTGTAAGTGTAGGTTAAAAATGCACTAGAGAGTAAAAGAATGTAGGTACATCAGTCAACAGTGAAATAACTTTAAGTAGCCAACAACGTCTGTAAAACTGAGAGATGTTTTTCTTTTCCTTGAATGAAATTCAGTTGCAGACACTAATGAGAAATCCATCATAGAAAGAGTCGAGACAACAAACACAGGACTTCATCACTCCAGAATGGAATCCAGCTATACAATGCAGTTATACCAGAGAGTTAAACCAGAGACTTGGCTTTGCTAGTTAGCAATCTATGAGAAACAAATAAGCAAACATAAAGGACTCAGGTACAGAATATTCGTCCACATACAAAATAGGTTATTAGACAGAAACATAGTCAAAATAATCCAGGGCTATTACCAAAATATTAAGAGTGAAGGTGCCCTCTGGAGGCCTGGAGGGGAAATGTGTGGTTGTATATTACAGCAAATCTTAGCACGAATGTTGCTTTGAAAGCTGATCTGTTTGAGCATAGTGTGTAGATTAAGAGGTGAGAAAGATTCAATGGCATTGACGGTAATGTAGGAAACCTTTTTATTACAATTTATACAACCAAGCAATTGAGGGTTAAGGGCCTTGCTCAGGGGTCCAGCAGCGGCAGCTTGGTAGACCTGAGATTCGAAATCTTGAGCTTTCTGTCAATGGTCCAACACCTTAACCACTGAGCTACCACACCCACATGTTCTCCCTGTGCCCTGGCGGTTTCCAGGGTTCAAAGAAATGTGTTGTAGGCTGATTGGCATCTTTAAATTGCCTCTACTGTATGAATGGGTGTGTGGGTATGTGTGCCCTGTGATAGACTGGCATACTTTCCAGGGTGTCCTATGCCTTGTGCCCCAAGTTTATTTGGAAGGACTCCCAAGGTTCTGCCTGACCCAGTAGGAAGTAGTGTAGAGAATGGATGGATGGATAATACCTTGGATCCCATTCAAGATTCTCATGTTAATGATAAAGATTAGTGCACAAATCATTGATGGGTTTTTCCTTTAAGGGGGCCCTTAATCTTTACAACATTTGAGTTGAAAAATTATAACCTGCATGTTCTAGCCCCTTTTACTGATAGTTTGTTTTGTCTTTCCTGAGCACAAATTAATGATTGCTGACACGATAGCTCAAAAACTGTCTTAAAGTTTTCCAGAAAATAGACACAAGTATTATTCTAAAAGAATTACACACTGGCCTGGAAAGAGAGAGGTGAGAGGTGTCGAACTACAGCACTGAACGCAAAGAGATGGCAGAGCGTAGTTGTTTTGGGAGTGGTGTCTGAGACACAGTGTGAGAGAGCATGTGAACAGCATTCCTATCATTCCAAGAGTGCTCAGCAGACTGGCTGAGAGTGTGGTAGCGTAATACTTTCTGGGAAAAAAAAAAGCAGAAACACAAAGACACACATACGTACATACGTACAAGACCGGTGTTCTCCGATAACATACACCTACTGCAGCTCTTGCATCAGGATCTGTAGGTGTACACGCAGCGGAAAGTGTATTAAACTTCTGAGGTGTGAGTACACACAGGGACGTGTTTCATTTTGCTCTGGAGCTGTGGGTGGACCCTTTAGAGTTCCATTTGGTTTAATACACAATGCTACCTTTCACAATTATGAGGATGCCATAAGAGAGTGGATGCTCCACACACATATGCAAACAGCATGAGCTTGAGAACAAGTGGGAGTAGATGAGCAGTGGTGTAACACACACACACACACACACACAGTGCCTACATTACCAATGGGAATTCTCCTTTTTCATCACCACGTTTAATCTGTGTACGGAGTGTCGGCTCAAATATTGCACGCTGTAAATAAACACCCAGCGAGTTAAGAAATTCAGGTGCTGGCTACACCCTTGTTTCTAAGAATGGATTCCTTTAAGTCCTTTTTTTCTTTTATGTAACTTTTCTGTTAACATTCACTGGCAAGTGAAGTCATGCATAAACATCTCACCACATCACACAGATCCAATTGTATAAATTTACACTTCAGTTGCTGAGAAGTGCAAAAAAGACTCGAGCACGAGGCAAATATCGAGCTGGTGAACGTATGTCTTTGGTGGAGTTCATTACAAATGTGAGTTTTTGTTTATGGTATAACAAGCCATATGTTGGGTTTACAAAATCAGTAATATTTCAGTGACCATCTTGTGTGCAATATCAGACTGTACAAGACAACACACCTCAACAAACCTAAGTGTGTGTACAATCGTTCTACTTCATGGGCTGATATTTACACTGGTACAAATATTTTCAGCATTATCCCCCCGTCTTTTTATAAAGTCTGAATCAAGCAGGAGCATTGCACACACACACACACACACACACACACACACACACACACACACACACAGTGCTTTCTTAGATTTATATAATATTTCTAATTTATACATTTCTAATTTATATATTTCTAATTCTATAGAATTTTTAGCTGGCTTTAATTTTTATTTTATAACCATTGACATTCTGTAAATTCCTTTCTGCATATTTGTGTTGGATTTTAAAACATAATTTGTCACGTTTATTATTAACATAATTAAGAATTTGTTTTCAAGGCCTCTTTTGGTAGTTAAAGGTTCTTAGCTTGCTAAAGTGCTTCTTGCTTGGAGCTTTCATGGTGTTGGGTTTCACAGAGGAGCTTAAAATCTTTTCCCACAGTCAACAAAACATCTTCCCACAAACGTTTCATTGACTTTTGCCCCATGAAAACATTCCACAGGAACTAAAATCTTTTGCAAATAAACATATTTCATGTCATTTTAGATAGTTTTAAGTGCGGTTACTATTTTGAACTTATGTTTGTTCTGAGTTATTATGTTTTATTTAGTTTTTTAATTTCTTTTCCTTTGAACTGCATTTTAATGTGTGGAGAAAAAAAAAAGTGAATTCATATTATTGTTGTTGACTATGATGTTTGGAGTAATTCCTCTTTCTGTTTCACTTCATAAGTAAGTTTTTTTTCCTCTTCGTTTTGGTTTAACGCCGGTGTAGTCCTCCTCCGCAGGGGACTATATTCCGCGCCGCGTTTTACGCGGAGCCGTCTCTCCGGCCGCCGTGTGCCCGCCTGGCTCTTGTCCTGATATTACTCCGCTGGCATGGAGGAGGAGGAGGGGACTGGAGCGCGCGATCATTGTGATGGTGGCTGCAGCCGCCGCCGCCGAGAGCGAGCCACACATTAGCGCGTCTGTAGGATTTCCCTCAACACGCACGACTTTCTGAACTGCACACCTTTCTTTGTTCACGCTCGGGAGGAGGGAATTTTCTTAACGCGCGAGAGCAGCAAATGAACAGCACACGGCGAATGAAATGAAATGCAAAGTTCACGAAACTACTACTCGGGAGCGCCTTGGCTGCGGACGGGGAAACTTTTTTTCTCTCCGAGAAGGACGGCGCGATAAACCGGTGGACTGTTTGATGGAGCGCTAAAGCGGCCAGAGCGCAGCCTGACGGCGGACTGAGGTCGCTCGCCTCCCGGTCGCTCCTCTGCGCTTCTTCCTCCCGGTGTCGGCTTTAAGCTGCGGGGAAACGGTGGATGGTTGACACGGCGATATTCCCACAGGAACGCTGCGTTATTTGTCGTTTCCAGTCTTTCTCCCCGGTCTCTCTATCCAGCCAGCCCCGGTGTTGGAGAGGGGAGTCCGGGCTGGGTGGAGGTGGTGGTGGTGGTATCGGGAAGGGGGGAAAGCTTTGACAAAACTTCTTCTTAAAAAAAAAAACCTTGTACGCAGGAGCGCAGATGATGATGGGGGATTTCTCCGGACCCGCTGCCTCTAACGGCGGCGGTGTTTGCATCAACAGCGGCGGTAACGTGAACCTAAGCGCCGGTAGCAACACCACAACTAGTAATAACTGTAATAGCAATAGCGGTGTCGGTCCTGGAGCTGGAACAGGAGCCGGTGCAGGAGCTGGAGTGCCGAAACACAGCACAGTAGTGGAGAGGCTTCGGCAGAGGATCGAGGGCTGCCGGCGGCATCACAACGCCTGCGAGGCCCGATATCAGCAAGCGCACGCCGAGCAGCTGGAGCTGGAGCGCCGGGACACGGCGGCTCTGTATCAGCGCACCCTGGAGCAGAGGGCCAAGAAGGGCAAACAACAACAAAGCAAGCAGCAAGATCCGAGCGATTCCTCGGAGCAACGGAACAACACACTGATCGCGGTAAATTGTGCAGTATGATGTGTGAGAAAGCAATGCAAACAATGTTGACACAAAGGGTGAAGCATCATGCATACATGCTTGCATAAAAAGGGTTAGTGACATGCATGCACAAAAACTTTCACTCAGACAAGTGTGTGTGTGTGTGTTTCTTGTTACACTTTCGGAAACAGCAGGTCGGAAGTAACTAGCGATACAAACTGCTGAAGGAAGCTGGTGAAGTTGATCACAGTTTTCACTTTTAACAAACCGAGCTTGGTGTTTACACACATCTCACTTCACACTTGTTTTCTCTTCTGCGTGCTTTAAGAACGCGTTTGCACACTTTTCCCAAAGTTGTGCATGTCACCAGGATTGCCTTTAAACTTTTTCATTTGTTTCCAAGTGGAAAAGTGACACTTTGCATGGCAAATAAACACACACACACAGCAGAGTCCTATTTGCATTAACGTTTTGCTGCCAATCTAAAAGGATCTGGTGCATATGTGCACAACGTGGTATTATTATTATTATTATTATTATTATTATTATTATTATTATTATTATTATTATTATCATTATTATCATCATCATCTCCTAAACACAATGCCACACTGTTTCCATTGGAGGAAGTGGGTTAAGACGCGCGTGACCTCAACATGGACATTTAATGCAACAATTATTCACCCTGAAGATGTGTGAAATGTTCTGTTGTATAGATTAAAATCATGCCCTTTAGTACAGAGATGACACAAAGTGAAACATTTCGTTTCAAACTTTACTTTTCCTCCACTTGTTGTTTAAATCTCATGAGCTGTGTCATTTCTGTAGCTGGCTGAGGTGTTGGTAGAGAGCAGAGCTCCCTGTGCGCTCTGTGGACATCTCTCTCACACACACACACGCACGCACGCACACACACACACGCACGCGTGCGCGCGCATCGAGGCGGCCATTAGCTGGTAGGAGACAAACGCTTCAGATCGAAGAGATTAAAGGCCTTAAAGAGACAGTAAACCCCCTTCCGAGTGTGTGTGTGAGGGTTTTTTTTCTTCCTCAGGCTGAGTTACTACATGGCAGCTAGGTGGCTGTATCAAGTCAGTTTAAAGCAGAAGTGCCCAACTCATGTGGTTTCATGTACACACAATTGTAGTCTAGAAATAAACAGATCAGACTTTACTTGTTGTTGGACTGCTGCTATTGAGGGTGCAAATATTTTCAAACATTTTGCGTATACTTTTTTTTTTTGATCCAGGGATGTCCGTGTAACGTGTCTTTTAAGGTACATCGGTGATTGTTAACGTTCATTAACCTTTGTCTACACTGTAAGGTCAAAAGTCTGTGAACATCCGACTGTCTCACACACGTGGACCTTCTCTAAACCGCTCCCACAAGCCAAGAAGCATACAGTTGTATAGAATGTCTGTTTGCTAGAGCATTAAGATTTCTCTACGAAACTAAAAGACCCAAACCTGTTCCAGCATGACAGTGCAGCTGTGCACAAAGAGAGCTCCTTGAAGACACGGCCAGATTGGTGTAAAACCTGTGTGGCATTGACCTTAAACCCCACTGAACACCTTTTGGAGTGTGGATCGCTCCGGAGGTCTTTTTACCCAACATCGTTTCGCCTCTTGTGGCCGAATGAACACGCATCACCAAAGCTACCCTCCAAAATCTAGTGGAAAACCTTCCTGGAAGAGTGGAAGTATTATAATTGCAAAGAGGGGACTAAATTGAGGAAGTTTAGCAGACATACGGATGTCATTGTTTATATTGTCAGGTAAAATATCTGAAATGTAATGTATAATCCATCAACCCAGTGATAAAGAATAGTACAGTTTGGTAACCATATTTCTGAGATTGTGATTCACACCCTCCTTTAAAGAAACATCCATCTTGATAAGAAAGCCTTGGCTTAAGGCAGGAGATATTTTCTGTTCTAAAGCTTGTTTTGTGGAATTTTATCAGTAGGAAACAATAGAATATTCTTTCTCACCACACAGATTTAGGACCGTCCTCTACACGTGACATCATGTCAACTTGGCCCTCTACACCATCAACAGCAAAAAAGTTTACTACATTAAATGTGTTTAAAATAGTATTTAATTTTGATTAATCAGTGCAGGCATGCTAGTTGGTTAAATCTATAACACTGCCCATATAGTTCACCGATTTGAGAAAGTAAATACATCATAAACTCATGACCACTCATGCTGGTTAGCTTGTTACTAAACAAAGGTGGCCAAGAAGCACAGGTGGCCATGTTTTTTTTCTCACATAATAGCTTGTAGTTCTCACTTATGAAGTGCATGCAGAAGGCAGAATTCACCCCAGATTAGATTTAGTATAGCCTTTAGCACTTCTAAGCATATTTTTGGACATTGGGAGAAAACCAGAGAACTCAGTGGAAACTCACCTGAATGTTGTAGCAAACATGCAAAACTCTGTACAGACAGTAAACTGAACTCAGGATCAAAAGAAGGACCCTGAAACTATGAGCAGGCAACACTACCCTCTGTGCCACCAGGCTGCCTAATTTAGTCAGTCTTACTAAAACAAGCTCTTGCTGACAGTCCTGGAGTACAAAATGCATGTGAAAAATTAGCCTTCTTAGTGAAGGAATATACGGATAGAAACACATGTTGAATAAAAACTTTCATTACCAGCGTTCGAGTGTACAAAGCGAAACATGTAAAGACTAACCCAACCTAACAATCGAACCAGGGACTCTTGAGCTCTGACTAAATGAACATGTGCACATGTTGACAGTCAGTCTACCAACAGTTGTTGTGGTCTGAAAGTTCTGCAATGACAAGCTTTATCAGGTTCTTCAGCAATCTCCCGAATACTTCATCACCAATTTTGCAATTGCCTCTGAAACTTTGTGCCACAAAGCTGGAAGTTATGAGAAATTTCATATAGTTGCACTTTGGTCTTTAATTTCTAGTTTACTTTAAAAATAAGATTTCATACCTCAAGCTCTTGAGGTGGTGTGATGCAGATTTTATTTTACTGTACGCAAGCAAATTAGGTCTCTTATTTAATTTTCACACTCTCAGGACATTGTTATTGTTTTTGTCATGTGGCAAAGGTTCTGGATAAAGGCTGTGCTTTACGAGCTCATTGAACACAATGAACATCATTTTTGGAAAATAATTTTATTCTAAGTAATATAGGCTAAAATATTTTATACCTTGAGGAGGAAATCTAGCAGTTGTATGATCAGCTGTCCTTCATATCTACTTGCTTGTATATAGTCGCATCAGGCTTTATTGCTTGTTTTATTAATATTTTTTCTCTCTTCCCAAAACCACAGCACGTTCGGCCATGCTTTCCTTCCGGCTGTTTTTCAGCCACATGCGTTCCCCTTTTTTTTTTTTTTTAAATTATTATTTTTTATTTATTTATTTTTTTAAATAGTTTATTTATAAATCCTCATACATACCTCAAGGAGCAACTCAAGTTGTGTTGTGAATAATTCACTGTGTATACTGGTAATGCTGTTATTATACTAACAGTTAGCAGGAGACATTAACTCCCTCATGGTGACGAAACACTAAAGGAAATTAACGTAGGTTGGAACTCGCAGCCTGACTTGCAACAAATTCACTTTAGCTCCATTTCTTTATTTCAGGATTCATTTTTGTTTGAGCTTAACATTTAATACACACAATGTCAACATACATTTTGTAGTATGTGCTCTTTACGTAGCCTTCAGGGAATCAAAGAAAACCTAGTAAATTGTGGATACAAACAAAAGACAAACGAATTCATTACTTTGTGAAATTTGAGAAAAAGGATAGTGTTTTGAAAGCTTGGGAATTATGTAAGGTGTCAGTGTATTATTTGCTTCAAAGACCCGTCCCTAACTTTGGTACCATTACACCATTGTGTACCTGTTCTTATACTAACGAGTAGGTTTAGGTTTGAACTGAAAGTTATGCTATAAACTGATTTGTGCTCCAGCCAGTTACATTATTATTCGAACTCCAACTTTCTGATCTTTTACATTAAGGCTGGTCAGCATAACGCTTTAATATTCTTTGATTCTTAGAGAATTGTGTTATGATGATATGGTTTACCACTAATTAAACTTCACAAATTCATTTATAACTGCCTGCTGAAATGCAGAATGACCCCATGTTCCTCAGTTACTACACAGCGACACATAGCAATGACAGATCATACCGATTCTCCTGAGATTTCCCACGTTCTGTGGATCCACCACCTTATTTAACAGCAGACACCAGATGTTGCGTGTCGACGGCTTTCTCCGAAAATTAACACGTCTGGGTTTATGGGGGGGGAAAAAAGTGTTCAAGACAACTTGTGTTATTCTTTCCATTGCTCTGGGATTCAGGTTTTGTGCTCCTTAGACCAGGTTACGCATCATGGCTTTGTGTACCGTGGTTTCTGAAAGGCAGCCACACCATTATATTCAAACTCCAGTGAACCTCGCAACATGCAATTTGCGTTAACACTGGGTCACAAAGGTGCTGATTCAGGTCTGGGAAATTTTTGATGGAATTCTTCTGTTGTATTTAGCAGCTACGCTGTTTAAACCTACTGGGAGCGTCTACTTGTGACCATCAGCGTATGTTAATTTTTCGATCCATATTTGGTATAAGTGAGCGTGTTTTTTCCTTTTTTTCTGTTTTTCAATTTTTACTGTTTTCATTCTGACTAAGAGTCGTCTTGTTAGTTTCTGGCTTCATGCTTTGTAGACTTGCTGATTGTAAAGACTCTTTTATAGTTGATGCACTCTGCTAATATGACTCACGTGTCTAGCTGAATTTGTAATCGATTTACTTACTGAAAGGCCTTTTTCATGGCATTGTTCCTGTTAATTTGGCCAGCTCCTGTTCATGGTGATGAGTCAGTGAGTATCGGGATTGATGCCTACACAGCATGACTGCGTGAGTGTGTGAGACTGTGAGATTTACCGTAAATGACTAACAACGAAGCTCGAGTTGTTTGTCGGTGTATGGAAGCTGCTGGCAGTACTAGAGCTTCAGCTTTCTGCTCTTGCGCTACAGAGCAGAGTTCAGAGATTAGCAAGTGAACCAGGTTAATGTAGCGTTCACTTCAGCAGGGCTCTCCTCTGAAGGATTTATTTTATTTTTTATTTTTATTTACATACAAGTGGAGTGGTTTGAAAGCTAATATCACACTTAGCATCACAGTATCTTAGTGCATCCCAGTATTTGACTTTCAACAACACTTTAGCGCTAAACATTTTGTTCAAAATACAACTGAATATGTACCACTTTGTTGTCTCAGAATTTTACCTGGTGTTCAGTTTTTTTATTTGTAATTTGTCTGCATCAGCGGTCGTTAAGTAGCAGACCACTAGCAAACTATTTCAGAGACTAAATCAAGAAATTTGTTAAAATACTATAGGTGATAAAATTCAGATATTCTAATCGTTATTAGCTCATATGAAAGTAGACACTCAGGGCTTTATGAATTTGTAGTTTTTATAAGGATTTCTCGTATTACCCAGCCTACTAGAAGCAAGGAATAGAGGAGGAGTAGCAAGAAGGAGAGTAAAGCAAAAACTTTTTTTTTTATCCACACAAATGTTTCTTCAAGGCAAATAGTGAAGAAATTCCCCATTCCTGCTCTCTGAGATGCTCCAAGTGCTTTTTCATAAGCATCTAAAACCACTAAAACTCAACCACTAAAATTCTGTGTAAGGTTGTCAACAGAGGGGAAAAACGAACTTGTCATGTTGAAACACAGAATGTCCTGACTCATTTTATATCAGACTTGAAGTGATAAAGTAATTCATTTGTTTATACTGATCGAAGAGGTCTGATAAGTCAATTTCCGTTCTCCTGGTGCTAGTTCCACAGGCAGAAATGATGAAAGGTTAGAGGAGAAGGAGATGACAGGAAGTCGACAGTGACTCTAATAACCACTCTTTACAACCGGGGTGAGCAGAAAAGCATCATGGACCACGTCGGAGCTTGAGGGTGTGTGCTGTGTTTATTTATGGTTTGTGTCTAGTCCCACAGTGAACTGCTAGACTGCAGCATGGGAAGAGAGTTTCTGTTTAATGGACACTACCACTAACGCTATGGCTGGTGACTTGTTCAAAAGCTTGTTTGTTTATCTAATTTGACTGCTTAAGTAAAGTTGCTTGTCATCCCTTCCTGCTTGTACTTTTTGTTTAGTCATTTGCATTTAGGGTTTTGCATTGCTTAAGTGTGGAATGTCTGTGTGTGTAAGTGGGCCCTGATTTGTTGGGTTGGTCAGATTTTGTGTTTGGTCGGTTTTAATGCTGGGGAAAATGTTTGTGTTTGGTCAGTTTTTCTGTTGGGTGGTTTGGCTTTTGTGTTTGGACAGGTTTTGATGTTGGGTGGGTTGGTTTTTGTGTTGGGCCTGGTTTTGTGGTGGGTGGGTTGGTTTTTGTTTTGGTTTAGGTTTGTATGTGTTGGGTCAGGGTTTTGTGTTGGGTCAGACTTGTTTTGTTAACTTGCCACACTTGTGCCTTATGTTTAGTTTAGTTCTATTTGGTTGATATCATAGGCCTAGACTATAGGCCTAGTTTAAGTTCTTTCCGTTTATTTTTCCCTTTTTAAATTGCCTTCTTGTTAACTTATTTTACTAATTTCTTTAGGAATTAAACCTGCTTATTACTTAAAAAAAAAAACCTGCATCCTCTTCCCTTGCTGGATTGGTCTCCTCACAGGGCGGCTAACAGAAGACCACATCATGTTCCACTCCTGTCAGCCAGCACAGGAATCTGAGGCTACAGTGGGAACAGACCCACCAAACAGGGACTTTTCTTTGGCTTATTTAGGGGGACAAATCCATGCTAGCTTGTCTGGAAAGTGAATGAACTGGGTTGAAAAGATTTTCCATCTGACTTTGGGTGGAAACTTTCAGTGTGATTTGACTTGTTTGTGGTATTCTTTCTCTTGGTTTGGTGGCACTTGCACAACACATGCCAAGGATCCAATTTAGTTTGTCCTCTTAATTCAAAATCTTTGTTTGGCTAAATTCTAACCTATACACAGTGTGCACACAGGTGTATTCCTTCGTATTGCAGGATCCAGACTTTTGACCTAAAATATATTTTGGTATAAACAAAGTGTATTTTATTTTCTTGTTGTATTAGGACTTGTTTTGTTTTGAGTTGTCTGCTTGAGGTGCCGTTAAAATTTCACGACCGATTCTATGTCTACAGGAAGTTGATTTCCCCTCCAGAAAGTCATCCATCTTGGTTGGGTGGTCAACATCTGTGCGAACAATCACAGACTCCGCTGGATAGCGTGTATTTTCATGATGTTAGCCCAGCCGCTTAACATGGCATGCTGAACGAAGACCACTCATAGCGTCTGTTTGCTCCGCCCTTACATCATATTGTTCGTAGAAGCCGGGGCTGTATGAATTATCCCGAACCTCTTAGAATCTATTTTTGATGCTTACTCACGAACCTTTAGTTTGTTTTATTAGCTAGAGCTTGTCATGCTTAAGGAGCCCTTTTGCACACACCGCACACCTGAACCTTTCTCCACGACTTCCGGTAGCTGTTCAAGAGTTCAAGTTTAACTGCTACAGTACAAGCTGCTGCTTCTGCCATCCAAGATTATTGTGCTGTTTCCTACAGTTCCTGAAGCTACAGTGTTTGTGTATTTGGGTGTGTATCAGTGATTGTTGAGGCTTTGTACAGAGGCTGAAAGGGTGTGAGTGTGTGTGATGGCTCCAACTAAAGCAGTAGTTGTGGTATCACATTGTTTTGCAGCGTCTGGGCCCGGTGCCCAGGATCTAAATTTAACTCCTGAGTTGGCAGCGTCACACGAGTGCTGTGACGTCAGAGGCTCCATGAGCACAGCCACTGCTGTGTACAACATGCTTTCGTTTGGGGTGTGTGTGTGCGCACGCGCTCAGTGGTCAAAGAGTGCACAGCCATTTATTTAACCAGAGGAGTTGTTTATTCCTCCAATGTGGTCGAAAAAAATTGAAAGATCTGCACTTTCTCCAGGTTTCATCCTATTTATGGTGTTTGTGTTTGGAGTTGTCTTGATTTAATTTTTTTCATGTTATTTACACACCTTTGCACCAAAGAGCTAAACAGGATCATATCTTTGTGCTTAGCTTTCAGTTCTGTCTCTTGACTTCCTCTTCACAGAGCCTGGAGTATGCTGGATGTGAGCACATTATTGTTTGTGTAGTTAAATCAGACACTGCAGAGGCCATGTTAGAGCCTTTCGAGAAGAAATAGACGCAGTTGTAGGCTACATGCTAAGCTCTCAGTTTATCAGTGTGTGACCCGACATCAGACAGGCATCATTTATTGTGTTGCATATGTGCAGAACATAAACCAAACACACAACAGTTCAGTTTGCATGGTAGTAATATGAGTCTTCCTTCCTTAAAGGACAAACAGGCTAATTTTTCTGATACTTTATTATACCCTTTCACTTAATTGTGTTTAATGGTTGATTTTTGTTGTTTTTTCTCTCTCTTTTGCCTTTGCTTTGTTTCCTTTTCCCTTGCTTCTTTGTGGTGTGGTTTTTGGTTATGCTGTAAAATTTTCTTTTGCTTTCACATCTTTTTTGGTTTGGGGCATTTTAATATTTTTTAATTTTTTTGTTGTTGTCTGTTGGCTTTTTTTTTTTTTTTTTTTAGATATTTTTTTTTTTTTAGATTTTTTTTTTTATTTAAAATTTATTCTACATTATTATATAATAATTTTTATCTTTTTGGGTTTCTCATAGCGTTAATTAGTTTCACTTCTTTGCTTTGTTTGCAGTTGTGTTTACATTTAATGGTCACTGTGTTTCCTGCGTTCTATAGGAACTGTGTGATATGTCTTATGCAGTTCTTCATTATTTACAAGGTATATTATATATGCTATATGTATGTGTGTGTGTGTGTGTGTGTGTGTGTGTCTGTTCAGTTACATTTATCATAGTATAAAATGGATGTAGCTGCTTTATCAGTCCCTGATGTGAAGTATGCAAATGATGGAAAAAATAATAGAAGCAGGGACAGAAATCTGAGAAATAACTAAGTTGTATTTCCTTGTTTAAATGTCAAGGACTTGAGTACAATGTTCAAAAATAGTTGTAATCAACTGGACAGAAGATATCAGGAACAAAGCCTGAGTCCAAATCATTTCAGTGCCTATAGCATAAGTATTTGCCGGAATTTCCTGGAGCTGTACTCTCGCTAATGCAAGACGGATCGAGATAAAACAACGCGATCATGTACTTGTTCAGCGGCTTTGAATTTTTTCATTGCTGTCATCATACTAGTCACACCCGCTTCACACGAAAATCGTAAGTGTCAAGCAACTTGTAAGCTTTTTATTTCTTACAGGTATACATGCTCAGGTCTTAATCAGGTATGTTAATACCAGGTTTCCTTGAAGATTACAAGTTTAAATTACCGGCTATGCAGGATTTTTTTCTCCTGGTTAACCAGGTCACACAAGCGCCTCTTGTTTACAAACACATTAAAGGCTCTAGGCGATATATAGTAATATTAGAATATTTGTGTTTTATACTTATATTGTGGGTTTTGTAATGTGTTTTGAACAAAGGAACGTTTTTTTTTTTCTCCATGTTGTCAATAGGTTATTATTTAAAAACATAAAGAAACAACATTTTTATAAGTAAATTTAATGGCATTATTTGGCAGTTCGACATTTTTAAAACAACGCAATGTTTGAGAAATTTGGTATTCCAAACACACACAAAAAATGTTAAAAATATATATTATAAATATATTTGTAATATCTTTAAAATTCACAGATTAAAAATTATATACATGAATATTTTATGGCTTTAGAAGTTTAATGTTTTTTTTAAAGGTTTATATTAAATATGTAAAATATAAAAGCTAGGTATAATTATTGGATATATTTTTTTTATATTTACAGTTATATTTATTTGTTTATTGTTACTGCTATACTCATTAAAAATATTTGTAATATTAGTAATTTCCTTGTTACCGTGTAGTATTTAGTGGCCCATCTATGTAGACGTCTATACATTTAATACATGTTCTAAATGTTAAACTAACCCATTTCCTTGTACAGTACCCCTCCACAGTGGACTACTCCTATATGCCCTTTGCACAATACACACCATTAGTGGCACTAACCCAAAGAATATGCCCCCCCACCCCCACACAAACACTGTCCTCCTTTTTTTTTTTCAAGAGAAAGGAAGAAAGGTTGCGTGGTTCCTTGTGTAGGCCACTCGTCCACTTAAGCAAGTTTTTCACTTCCGTGAATGCCGCACGGATTATCTGCCCTACTTTCTGTGCATTTCGCATGTAACAGTTCCAGGATCAGTTTGATGAAGCACCTTGGTGTCATAGCTAAGGTTTAAGGCCGGTCACATGTAGTCATAACATCTTTCTCACAGAGGCTCCAGTAATATGTCACTTTTACACACACATATTTTTATACCTTTTACACACATTGGGTGTTGCATTTGTTTTCTTCAGCAGTATCTTTTATTTTCAGCCCTTAATGATACCACAGGGTAGAAAGAATCTTCTTAATGCGTAACTATAAGCCGCTTTCCCACCTGTGTGTGAGTGTGTGTGTGTGTATGTGTGTGCGTGAGTACACGCTACTCAGGAATGTTGTTTAAGGTGTGTGTTGTTTCAGAGCTTCAGCTCGGAGAGAGTAAACTTTCATCGTGATTTAATCACTGTTTTCATGTTTCGTATTACTCATTACTCGTCTCTTACCTTTACAACAAAAGGTTTTAAATGGCAGAATAAAACAGAATTCGTAGGGAGCCTAGCTGACATTTTCACGTGGTGTATTTCTCGGATTCAGAACACACACACACACACACACACACACGAAAGGCTGTTCGGTCTTTGATTTGCATGTAAGCAGCTTCTTGAGTGATGTGTGTGCCATAATTACTTTTACACCATACCCTGATATTTAACAATTTGTTCCTTAACACACTGTTATTAGACTTCTGTTCACTAATCAGAAGTGCGTGAAAGTTAAAAATAAACAAAGGAGATAAAGTTTGTCCCCCGAGGACAGACCGACTGTTTCTGTACTTTTGTTGTTTACTATTTGGGCCATTTTGTCCAGTGGTCGTAAACTCATTTTTGTTGTCTTGTGGTGTGTTCAAGTCGTGTCGGGAAAAATCACAAGTTGAACACACACGAGCAGCACAACACCGGTGTAATTCCAGGTGGGGAAACTCTGGATGTTGTTCCAGCTCAGAGGTTTGTTAGGGGGTTCGTAAGCGATTTTTACTCCTCTCGAGCCGATTTCAGTTATTTTGTTTGCTTCATGCAGCAAGATATTGAAATATTAACACTATATTTCAAATACGTGGCTTTATAAATTGATTACATTTATGGCATTTGGCAGACCTCCTCATCCAGAGTGATTTATATTCTTATCTATTTTTTTTTAATGCAATTGAGGGTTAAGGGCCTTGCTCAAGGTAACCACTAGGCTACCACATCCCGAGTAGAGTAGAGTAGCTTTCCATAAAATATGAACACACCTGATGCTCATTCTTTGTTTTTTATTTTTTTTTATTTTGTAGAAGTAGAGTTGCTGTCATTTTTAAAATTTTTAAAAGTTAATTAACAGAAGGTTCACCACTATCTTGCTCAGAGTGAAGCGACTCGATCCCTGACCTCGTAATTACGACTTCCTATACACACAGTTAGTCCCTATTAACGTATTTATCTACCTTGTTATGTATTATTTATAAAAGCTGCCTAGCTAATTAACACTTCCGAACACGTCCACCACCAACGTATGGATGTAAGTAAACAAAGCGTTGTAGCTTTAACTCAGATTGTTACAAAGCTCGCACAATAGAGACGCCTTCCACAAACACAAACATTTCTGTAGAGAAAACATCACCATATCAACACTAAGTCAACGTTTACTTGTCCAGTGGGCTAGATAATGAATTTCTAATTTCTTCCCTGCAGATAGTTTATAGAAGTCTCTCTGAGCTTCAACAGGGTTTTCATTTATTGATCGTTAAAAAAAAGTGAGGAAAAATAAATAAATAAAAAAGTAGATGATATGGAGTAAAAACAAACGCAGAGCACTTTAGCTCTTTTCTTTAGCTTAAGCAGAAGGTTACATATGACAAAAAAAACCCTTGCGTACTCTACATTTGCATCTAGGCATCTGATTGGCTGTAATATTTTCTGACACAATAGCCCTTCTTTTTTTTATTTTACAATTCACTTCTGCTTTTTTCTAGTAAGATTTGCAACTCTCTCCATTTCTCTGAAGAAATGAAATGCTTCGGAAAGTATCACGTTAAAAAATGTATGATATTTCATGTCATTCAGTTTATATCGAGGGAAAATAAGTTTATCAATGTCCTTGGACCTTTCAGCTCTCTCTGTATGTGCTAAATCTATCTTTGTGTTATCTTCTATGTGTCTTTGTGCTAAATCTATCTTTGATAATGTGGCACTTTTATTTTTGACATTTTTCTTTTATTATTATTTATTTATTTATTTTACAAATCGATACGTTTGCTCATTTGTAATGCACTGCTCAGTCATGCTGTGTTCTGCTCCTCAGTGATCTCGAGAGCCTGATTCACGAGGTTGTGGTAGAAAAGAGACGAGAATTCCATTCAGAAGTGCAAATTGCATGCGGATGGAATCCATCTAAAAATGCTGGAGATAAAAATTAGCCTCATTTTGCAGAAAGAACTTTTTTTTTTGGAAAAGTAACCATTAGTAACCTAATGACTAACAGTAACTAGCGGTAATAAACTAGATCTGCATTTACAGCATGTGACTCATGGGATTGTTTTGGATAGATCCACTTGGAGACCGTCATCGCGTCGGTCGGCTTTGTGCTCTGGTCAGCTTTCGAGCTCCAATCATCACGGTTAGATCTTAAGCCTGTAATAATCTCAAACAAAGTGGCGAACTGTAAGTGTTTAAGATGCCGACCTACCGATCAGAAAGGATGTGAGTTTGAATCCCAGCACCACCAACCTGCCACTGCTGGACCCTTAAGCAAGGCCCTTAACCTTCAACCGCTCAGTTGTATAAAGCAGACAAACGTAAGTTGCTCTGGAAAACGGCGTCTGCCAAATGCCTCCTTAACAAACTCCACACAATCGATGGTGTTAAGAATGAAAGACGCTTCCTTTATTAGCGCTTTGAATCCAGACACACAAAAGGATGCTTACACATGCGTTACAAAAGAATGACAATTCTTAACAATTCTAGACAACATTTTTTACTTAGAAAATATTTATTTTGAAGTCAAAATGTCTCATCAGGAAAAATCCTTGCATTCGTCTTCAATATCAAAGTAAAGGAGGTTGTTCTATAGCTGTTGTTGTTGTTGTTGTTGTTGGTGTTGTTTCCTCTGAGTCCCTCTAAAGGAGCTGTAGCTGTAGACAATTAGACCACAATAGAACGAGCACGTTAACATAAAACCTTACAGCTGAAATAATGGCAAATGATGTCATCGATGTCGTCTGACCAATCCCCATCGAGAATTCAACAGCGCTGTGGTATCGTCGCATTTTAACGCACTTCCTGCTGCTTTTTGCGGTTATAGAGTCTATAATAAACCTCAATGCTTTTCCATCTTGCTGATTATCCACGTTTCGTGTAATGGGATTTACTTGGACGTCGGTGGCTGACGGACAGGTGTTACAATCTGACAGACGTGTTACAAGTTGTCCCCGTCGTGACCTCCTTCTCTTTTCTTTGCTTCCTTTTTTCTTTTCAGTTTTTGTTTACTTGCTCAATTCTTTTTGTCTCTTCCTGCACTCTGTCTCGCTGCTAGATCTCTAAACACATTGTTACGGTGCTGACTTTCCAAGTTTCAAAATTCACCGTTATCGAACGTCGGCGCAAGATTTACGCAGAGTTTTTCTGCCAGTCGATGTCGCCGTTCCGCACAGAAAACTGAGGCGAGGAGTAAAAGGAGCATAGACTTTAATTTCTCTTAATGCAGTGATTCCTGTCCTGATGAATCACATCAATAGTCAACAAAAAACAGGCAGGTAAAAAGGTGAATACAGGAAACGGATAAAAAATAAACTGCACAGATGCTTCCACAAATAGTACAAAGTCTCCCAAAGCTGGGTTGCATTTGTAAAGCCTTAAGCCAATCAGAGCGAAAGAGATGTTTGTTTCGGTTTTGTGTGCTCATGGGAACTATTTTTGATGAGTTTGATGTGGTTAAGCAACTAGATACAAGTTCAGTTCTCCGTCTTCTCCGAGAAGCCTAAATCACTCCTTCCAGGATTTCACGTTTTTGCGATCGTAGAACTTCACAAAAAAAATCAAACAAAACTGCGATATTCAGAGGAACTGCATTTTTTCCCCACACACATCGAGCCGTAACTCTTTCCAGTTCACGTGTCACACACGAGTACAGTTCTCACAACTAGTCAGAACAGAGCAGTGCATGTGTGCGTTAAATGGGTTCCGTCCTTCTCCTAAAACAGCTAGTCGCCTTATTGTTAAAGACTCATAGACTGATGCTTGGATAAATATAGGATAGAATAGACTCCTTTATTTTGTCACATATACATTACAGCCCAATGAAATTCTTTCTTCATGTATCCCAACTTTAGTAGTTGGAGGTTGAGGTCATGGTACAGCACCCCTGGAGCAGAGAGGGCTAGGGGCCTTGCTCAAGGGCCCCACAGTGGCAGCTTGGAAGGGCTGGGGCTTGAACCCTGATCCGCAAAGCAACAACCCAGAGCTTTAACTGTTTCTGCCACCAGGGTCCTGTTGTAATGAGGACATGTGCATACGGAGAAGATAGATTACCATAGCCATTTTTGTCAAATTTGAACAGCTTTAAATTTGTTTAAATGTGTGTTTTTAACCATCATCTTTCCTCTTCAAGCCATCCGGCTAGATTGGATTCGTACTGCCAAAGAACATCACCAAGATGCTGCCCAATCAACTGACTTCTAAAGCTTTGCGAATACAGCTAGGATTTGTGTACATGGACCGTGTCGTGTGTATGTGTGTGTGTGTGGGAGGTTGTGGTTGTCCCCTCTGTTCTGATCTCATTAACCTTCAGAAGGTGATTGGAATATAGTTGTAGAGAAAGACTGAGGGAGCGATAGAGGGAAAGAACGAAAGACAGACTGGATGAGCCTCAGAGAAGGTCAGATTGTTGTATTTTAGGAAAACGTGTGTGTGTGTGTGCGTGTGAGGCATAGGGGCGATGTGAGCAATTAGGATGTGATTCATTCGTCCTGGTAATGCACATGTCGGTGGTTGTATTTTGTTGGTCAAATATCCGAGCGCTTCCGAAGTGTCGCAGAGAGGTCTGTGGAAGTATAACGGACAGATATACACCATTCTTCTACAAGATTTTCCCTCAGGCGCTGCTTTGACGCACTCTGTAACCCATAGCTCCAAACTCTCCCATAGATTTGGGATGACTAGGAACGCTGTAGGTTACAACACACAGATCATTCAGTGAACATTCAGTGAGTCTGGGAAAAGGATGTGATTAGTCGTTGTTAGTTTTTAGTATAACTGATGCTCATGGAGGACTGGTGGAGATTTATTTAGAGAAAATGGTTACACAACAAATTCATACTGGAAATACTTTCATTAGATCTGTTGGTGATTTAAGTTCTCAGGCTGATACGTCCTGCATAATAAAGCCCCACAGCCGTGGTCATTGCATTGTGACTGTCTCTTACGTGAGAGAGAGAGACACACACACGGAGTGGGAGAGAGAGACACACACACACGGAGTGGGAGAGAGAGACACACACAGAGTGGGAGAGAGAGAGACACACACACGGAGTGGGAGAGAGAGACACACACACGGAGTGGGAGAGAGAGACACACACACGGAGTGGGAGAGAGAGACACACACACGGAGTGGGAGAGAGAGACACACACACACGGAGTGGGAGAGAGAGACACACACACACGGAGTGGGAGAGAGACACACACACACGGAGTGGGAGAGAGAGACACACACACACGGAGTGGGAGAGAGAGACACACACACACGGAGTGGGAGAGAGAGACACACACACACGGAGTGGGAGAGAGAGAGACACACACACGGAGTGGGGGAGAGAGAGAGACACACGGAGTGGGGGAGAGAGAAAGACACACACGGATTGGGAGGAGTGGGGGAGACACACACACTGAGTGGGAGAAAGACACACACACGGAGTGGGAGAGAGAGAGACACACACACGGAGTGGGAGAGAGAGAGACACACACGGAGTGGGAGAGAGAGAGACACACACGGAGTGGGAGAGAGAGAGACACACACGGAGTGGGAGAGAGAGACACACACGGAGTGGGAGAGAGAGAGACACACACGGAGTGGGAGAGAGAGAGACACACACGGAGTGGGAGAGAGAGAGACACACACGGAGTGGGAGAGAGAGAGACACACACGGAGTGGGAGAGAGAGAGACACACACGGAGTGGGAGAGAGAGAGACACACACGGAGTGGGAGAGAGAGAGACACACACGGAGTGGGAGAGAGAGAGACACACACAGAGTGGGAGAGAGAGACACACACGGAGTGGGAGAGAGAGAGACACACACGGAGTGGGAGAGAGAGAGACACACACGGAGTGGGAGAGAGAGAGACACACACGGAGTGGGAGAGAGAGAGAAGCGAGAGACACACACACGGAGTGGGGGGGAGAGAGAAGCGAGAGACACAAACGGGGAGTGGGGGAGAGAGAGATACACACACGGAGTGGGGGAGAGAGAGAAGCGAGAGACACACACACGGAGTGGGAGAGTGAGACACACACGGAGTGGGAGAGAGAGATACACACACGGAGTGGGGGAGAGAGAGAAGCGAGAGACACACACACGGAGTGGGGGAGTGGGGGAGAGAGAGACACACACGGATTGGGAGGAGTGGGGAGACACACACGGAGTGGGAGGAGTGGGGGAGAGAGAGAAGCGGGAGACACACACGGAGTGGGGGAGAGAGAGAAGCGAGAGACACACACACGGAGTGGGGGAGAGAGAGAAGCGAGAGACACACACGGAGTGGGGGAGAGAGAGAAGCGAGAGACACACACACGGAGTGGGGGAGAGAGAGAAGCGAGAGACACACACACGGAGTGGGGGAGAGAGAGATGCACAGAGTGGGAGAGAGACGAGGAAGTTAAGGCTAGACATGTAGCTAAGAGTGCCTTAGCTGAAAGGAAGGTAAACACACACCGTTGGTAGGGAAACCAGTTTGGCTCACCGGACCTGTCAACCTTATTCACTCACTCTTTCTCACACACACACACACAAACACACACACACACACACATTGACTGACCGACTGGTATTGAACACAGTAATCATACTACAGACTGAATACTATACTAGAATGCATTACACATCAGTGTGTGTGATGAAGAACAGGTGCGTGTGTGTGTGTGTGTGTGTGTGTGTGTGTGTGTGTGTGTGTGTGTGTGTGTGTGTTTCCGTACTAAAGACACACGGATGCATTATTGATAACGGCGATGCCTTGAAGCAGGACTGTGCCTCAGCGTCCCATTGAAACCTTAAGAGATCAAATTAAATATAGATGAGTGTCATCAGACACACACACACACACACACACACACACACACACACACAGGGTTACTCATCCAGCACTGTGCTTTCCACTATAGTTAATTATGCAAAATGCACAACACACACTAAAATGAAAGTGTACATTCTACAGGTGCTTCAGATAAGTTTATAGTTCTGACTAATCAAACATGTGGTACGTGTTGTGTGTGTGTGTGTGTGTGTGTGTGTGTGTGTGTGCCTGTGTGTGTGGAGTAAAAAAGGAGTACAGGTGAGGTTCAAAGTGCAGGTGCAGCAGTGGTTTTGAAACAGAAATTAGAACAAAACTGTGTGTCTCTGCATTTTTTTCAACCATTTATTACATGAATGGTGTGAATAAACGTGTTTTCTCACACACGCACACATACACACACACGCATACACACACACGCATACAGAGGGAGATCTCTTTTCCCTTGTAGTTAAATTTGGTGTAAAATGGCAAAGAGTCTTACAGCCCTTACAGATTTGGACTGAAGAAGCAAAAACACCTTTTGAGTTCAGGGAAGGTAACAAAGGGACTGACACACACACACACATTCACACACAGAGCCTTGCAGACGAAGATGTAAAACTTGCGACGAGTGAAATGCTCAACACGTCGGAGGAAACATTGAAGAGGTTTAAACATTAACCAGCTCAGCTCATGACATGGTCTTGTTGATGTTTTAAAGTCATGAAGTCTGTACAGCTGTGTCGCAGGCAGCAGTAATGTGTGTGTGTGTGTGTGTGTGCGCGCTTGCGTGCGTGCGTGCGTGCGTGCTACACTGGGGGGTGGTGGAGGAGACTTGGTTAGTTCTACATGCACATTTTTTTCTAAGTCCATTTCCTTCCTATTTGAGCTCTTCCCCTTTTGATAGCTTCAGGCCTGAATCACAAATGGAACAAACTCTTAAGGCAGCGACGTTATAACACTGAGTCACATTTAGAGCTGTGTGAGATGCTCCGTTTTGTTCTTGAAGAAATCTTTTACTGCTGTCGGATTTCAGTTCGGCTCAGATCTGTGTTCGATCTAACAACAATCATTCTGTCTTTCTGTTTTTCGGTCTGGGGGGCATGGTGGTTTAGTGGTCACGTTCGCCTCACACCTCCAGTGTTGGGGGTTTGATTCCCGCCTCCGCCTTGTGTGTGTGGAGTTTGCATGTTCTCCCCGTGCCTCGGGGTACTCCGGTTTCCTCCCCCGGTCCAAAGACATGCATGGTAGGTTGATTGGCATCTCTGGAAAAATTGTCCATAGTGTGTGAGTGTGTGAGTGAATGAGAGTGTGTGTGTGCCCTGCGATGGGTTGGCACTCCATCCTGGGTGTGTCCTGCCTTGATGCCCGATGACGCCTGAGATAGGCACAGGCTCCCCGTGACCCGAGGTAGTTCGGATAAGCGGTAGAAGATGAGTGAGTGAGAGTGTTTTTCTGTCTGTCTATTTATCTGTCTGTCTGTATGTCTGTCTATCGATCTAAAACTTCTCTGAATCCCCAGAAAACATTTCTAAAGATATTATATAGAAAAAAAGAAAATAGTAATAATAATAATAATAATAATGATGATGATTAGCAGAAGTAGCAGTAAAGTCACAGTAAATGCTGGCTGTAACAAACAGCATGTTGTATAGATGTACTGAGATTTAGAAGATTGTATTTGTTTTTGTATTTAGTTTCTCAAATCAAATTTCACTGTTGGAACGCTGTTACAAATTATATTAGTTGTAGCTAAACCTACATTTTCTTTCATCAACAAAATTCTGTCCATTTCTTTCTTTTTGTCATATTCTGTGGCTCACTTTACATTTCAACTGAAGTCGAATAGAATAGAAGCCTTTATTTTCTCACATATACATTACAGCACACTGAAATTCTCAGTGACATGACAAAAAGTCAAATGAACTATTTTGATTTCGTATTGTCTGTTTGGGTCAGTGAATGAAAAGAAAGTCTAGAAATCTGTTAAAAAAAAAGTGTGTGTGGGGGGGAAGGTATATTATGTAGACATGGTGTGTATATATTCATATTCAGAGCCTTTTCTGAACATTTGCAATCAGAAAGAAAAAAAGTTTCTGAAAGTTGCTTGAAAAACTGTATTGGACTGAGACGGCTAACAGTCCGAACTCCTGAGTCAATGGTTTCTTCATCCTCTTGCGATCGTCCGAGTTGCAGGAGATTTCCTTTACCTTCAAATTCAACAGGACAACATCGTTCAACTAGCTGTTATTAATGAGCTCAATGAACTTAACACATGCTAGCATGCTAACACCTTCACTGTTCAGAAAAGCCCACAGTTCTGTTTTATTTAGATTTTTTTTTTTTGTCTTCACGGGCTGCTGAAAGATCACACTTATTATTGAGTAAAAATACAACAACAAAAGGTAGATATTTCAGCACAAAGCCAAAGCCTCCTCCTTGTCATGTAGGCAAAATATTGAGAAATTAATATGGTCTTTGTTTTCTTTATAATAAGTTGAAACTTAGAAGTGGCTATAATCTAGCTAGAGGTACAGCGTTAAAGCAGAAGCGTTAACAGTCAGAAACGTCTGTCTGTCCTGTGCATTTTTAAATAAAAATAGTAAGGAACTTCTGTGAAAGCAGTTTTAGAAACCATGACTTTTTCTTTTACTAGCAGTGATAACCGTGACATCGGAGGGGTTAAGTACGTTAACGTGGTAAACGCAGCACTTCTGTGGCCCTGTAGGTCCGTATCCTGACGCTCATGTTACATTACAGACCATTACACACACAATCCTGTACGTCTCGCTGAAACTGAAATGATCCGTGTCCATCACCACAAGTCACCATGGACTCACATAAAACAGACACATGTTCTGTGTTTGTATCCTTTTTTTTGACCAACTTTTTCTGAAGCTGTAATTCTTAGTTGGCGCTGAAGACATGGACCTGTGTGGGGTTGAAGGTTTCTGATGAAGCCCTAGAGAACTCTAGACACAGTTAAAAGGCTCGCTGTCCCCATGAACGTTTCTGCTGGTTAGCACATAGCTAAGCATGACGTGCAGTTCATCAGCGTTAAAATGATTAGCTCAGTGTCAAAATAATGACAGTTCTTACTCTGAACAAAGCAATCAGCAATAAGCCGACTCTTACCTAGGCAACCTACTCCTAAGTGGATCCCTGTGGCTTGAAGTGGTGGAGTGGTTGTGACGTCCAGACCTCCATGATCTCTATACCTTCCTGTTTTTCTGGAGCGAAGCAGTTCTAATAGCTATATTTCTGTGTATTAAAACTTGTCCTTAATACTTTACACTTCACTTTCTGTTTCTTTGTATTTTTTTGTCCAGTGGATGTTCACTTCCTGTTTGGAACCGACAAATCCCTAAATGTAAAAGTGTCCACATGGTCCACACTTTCTTTCTCTCCCCCCTCTGCTGTCTCTCTCTCTCTCTCTGCTCTCTCTCTCTCTCTCTCTCTCTTCCAATTTTCAGTAATGTACAGTATTCTGTACAGTACATCCAGTATCACAACCTCATCATCCTCCTCTTCATGTTTGATGCTTCATGTTCAGTGTATAGTATATTTATTGCATTTGAGTTGGAGTTTCTGCTTTCTAGGCATACAGAGAAGAGAAAAATGAAACTAAGTACTCTGCAATTCACACTCATCCATATTTCAGCAGAGATGATCCCTGGGAGAGAGTGAGCGAAGAGTGTATGGATGTACATGTATGCGCACACACACACTTGCTCTAAAGCTCCTCCTCCTTTGCCATGTTACTGTTGTCATAACTCCCTCAAGTGCTTCCCTCAGTGTTACAAGTGTGTATCTTTTCTCTTGATGCTCATTCTGATCCACATGATCAATCGTGTGATCAACCGTGTGACACTTAATTTATTATAATGTTATTGTTTTATTATGGAAATGTTTATTGCAATCTAAAAATTCTAATCTTGAGGATTCAATCACTGAGTACAGAGGCCACACCTCCTTCACCTAAAGACTGACAGGTACAGAGGCCACACCTCCTTCACCTAAAGACTGACAGGTACAGAGGCCACACCTCCTTCACCTAAAGACTGACAGGTACAAAGGCCACACCTCCTTCACCTAAAGACTGACAGGTACAGAGGCCACACCTCCTTCACCTAAAGGCTGACAGGTTCAGAGGCCACACCTCCTTCACCTAAAGACTGACAGGTACCAAATGCTGTAAATGTAAATGTAAAGGTACAGAGGCCACACCTACTTCACCTAAAGACTGACAGGTAAAGAGGCCACACCTCCTTCACCTAAAGACTGACAGGTACAGAGGCCACACCTCCTTCACCTAAAGACTGACAGGTACAAAGGCCACACCTCCTTCACCTAAAGACTGACAGGTACAGAGGCCACACCTCCTTCACCTAAAGACTGACAGGTACAGAGGCCACACCTCCTTCACCTAAAGACTGACAGGTACAGAGGCCACAGCTCCTTCACCTAAAGACTGACAGGTACAGAGGCCACACCTCCTTCACCTAAAGACTGACAGGTACAGAGGCCACACCTCCTTCACCTAAAGACTGACAGGTACAGAGGCCACACCTCCTTCACCTAAAGACTGACAGGTACAAAGGCCACACCTCCTTCACCTAAAGACTGACAGGTACAGAGGCCACACCTCCTTCACCTAAAGACTGACAGGTACAGAGGCCACACCTCCTTCACCTAAAGACTGACAGGTACAGAGGCCACACCTCCTTCACCTAAAGACTGACAGGTACAGAGGCCACACCTCCTTCACCTAAAGACTGACAGGTACAAAGGCCACACCTCCTTCACCTAAAGACTGACAGGTACAGAGGCCACACCTCCTTCACCTAAAGACTGACAGGTTCAGAGGCCACACCTACTTCACCTAAAGACTGACAGGTACAGAGGCCACAGCTCCTTCACCTACAGACTGACAGGTAAAGAGGCCACACCTCCTTCACCTAGATACTGACAGGTACAGAGGCCACACCTCCTTCACCTAAATACTGACAGGTACAGAGGCCACACCTCCTTCACCTAAAGACTGACAGGTACAGAGGCCACACCTCCTTCACCTAAAGACTGACAGGTACAGAGGCCACACCTCCTTCACCTAAAGACTGACAGGTAAAGAGGCCACACCTCCTTCACCTAAAGACTGACAGGCAAAGAGGCCACACCTCCCTCACTCTTGACTGACAGGCACAGAAACATTCAGAGAGGACCAGAGGTCATATTTAATATATGCTGTATAATAAATCTGCACATACATGTGGTATAGGAAGTCAGTAAAACTGAGACATCTGAGTTTCTTTACAGACAATTCTGATTGTTGGATTAGCATCTATGGTTTTGGCCAAGGGCTTGTCTTAGAAACTCAAAGGCATGATTTTTTGCATCTGTAATTCTTACAATTAAGCAAAACAGGAAGCTAAGTACAACGTAAAGTTTCTTCCTGTGTCTCGGACCAGACTGATTGATTGGCAACGTGGGCCGAATTAGCTGTAGTACTGTTAGCACATTAGCTGGTCCTGTGGGTGGTCTGGTGACCAGAGCCTGGTGCCGACCCGCTCTCCCTGTGTGTGTATACAGGCTCACATGTGTGTATGTCTTACTAACAGCAAAAAACCTGCAGCAAAATTCTGCATCCTGGTGCCATCGCTTCACCAGGTAAGCGACACCCACGCGTCCAACCATCCACATGATGTAAAAGAAAACATGATTCATCAGACCAGACCACCTTCTTCCACTGCTCCATGATCCAGTTGTCATGCTCACATTTCCTTTGTAGGTGCTTTTGGTCTGGTGTACAGGGATCAGTATGGACACTGTGTGTTTGGACTCCATTCTGTCAGAGCCAGCATGAACGATTTCAGCAATTTGTGCTGATCGGACTAGAAGGGCAAACCATTGTGTGTGTGTGTGTGTGTGTGTGTGTGTGTGAGAGAGAGAGAGAGAGAGAGAAATGCAGGGTCAGCACCAGGGTAACACTGGCAACGTAACCTTTTTGCTCAGAGGGAAACCCTTGCATCCTGTTTTTATACTTATGACCACTGCATTTTGCAACTTGCTTACTTTCTACCTACCACATCAGCTTTCTTCCTCTTCTTTCTCGTCCTCTTGTGCAGTCTTTCATTCTCTCTCTCTAGTTCTCCTCTCTGTCTCAGACTGTTTGATTCAGTCTCTCTGTCCGGATCTCCTCCTTCTCTCTCAGTTCAGCAGTGCTTTATTGGTATGAATGTTACACGTCTCGTCCGTCTCTCTCTCTCTCTCTCTCTCTCTCTCTCTCTCTCTCTCTCTGGGTTTGTTTGTCTATTGGGTTATCTCTCTTCTGTTCCCTATCTCTCAGCTTCTCCCTCTCTAACTCCCATCATCCGCTTGCGCTCTCTCTCTGACTTATCCAAGACGACAGCCGGGCTGTTCCTAGCTGTCTGCATCACAGTCACCATGACAACTGTGTGTGTGTGTGTGTGTGTGTGTGTGTGTGTATATGGTGCTTATTTCAGAGAGGATCTGCTCAGGGAATCATGTCCTCTCCTGTAACAAACGGAAGAAATTGATTACCCTCCTTTCTGTTCTAAGTATAACAGTTAATTTACGGTTTCTGTGTAAACATTAAATGAACGTTAATTACCCATTAAGCTATTTTTGAGATATAACTGTTACTGTAATCCTACCTGAATTTGTTTATCTGTCCATCTTGCCATTTCTCTTCAACGGTCTTTGGTAGTAGTGACGCATGAGAGGGGAGGGAAGGAGAGATTGGGTAACACTGGCTAAAAATACTTTGAATAATCTGCAAACAGGAAGCTAAAAATCCTTCCTTCCTCCTGGTCTGGCTTACTCGCGCCACCTTGTGAGTGTGTGTGTGTGTGTGTGTGTGTGTATGACATGACCAGAGAGTGAGCTGGATTCATCAACCTTAGTCCCACCCCTGTGGGAGGTGCCAACATTTTTGCACCCTCCAGTCTAAAGCACTTTTTTCTAACGGTGTAAAAGACCGTAGCTCTCCATGTTTTTTCCTCATGTTTTCTCAGGGAGTTTTTCCTTGCTACTGTTTCTTCTTCCTAGAGATCATTAGAGAGCGAAACCTACATCTCTCAGTCCCTCCAGGTTTTTTTTTTGTGATTGTCTCATCCAAAAATGCTTTTTTTATGTGTCTTTTTTTCAAAATTTTACGGTGCAAGTTGACGTTTTTGTGCTTTTTTTGACCGAAAACTATTCAAATTGCTTCTTCTTTTAAACTACATTTACAGTATTTAGCAGACACCATTATCCAGAGTGACATATGTTTTTATCTCATTTCATACAACTGAGCAATTCAGGGTTAAGGGCCTTGCTCAGGGGCCCAGCAGTGGCAGCTTGATGGACCTGGAGTTTGACCTCATGACCTGGCGACCTATAGTCTCTCAAACTTACCAGTGAGCTACAACATCCTCCCATTGAAGGCACATGTAATGTCTTCTTTCAATCTGAGCTGTACTTATGTATCGCACACATGAATCTCAGAGGGATTTGGCTGAACGGAATTTGTGATGTCACACAATGTGTCTCGGCCTGAATTTTTTAGAAAAATTTCATTCCCTCTGAATATCGCAGAGTTCGCTTGATTTTGTGCTAATTTCACTTTGTGACACGAGATTGCTTTAAGATTTACACCGAAAGCCCGACCTCGACTAAACTCTTATTAAAACGCAGCACTGAATGTTTACCAGTGTCTATTATTCATCAGTCTTGTGAAATCGAATCTTTTAGTGCATTGAAGTATCTCATATTTCACTGCAGTATCACACTGTTTATTTAAAGCAAACTGTTTTCAATGGATAGAAAGTCTGCTTTTTGAAGACTTGTAGATGCCCCGCTGATAGAACTGCATTCTTGCACAGCTTCTATGTGCTTCTACAGGCTTCTGTGGGCTTCTATCGGCTTCTATGGGCTTCTATTGGCTTCTATGGCAGATTTAAATACAGTGCGTTGTAATGGGAGTGAAGACTATTTAATGCGTATCAGACAACAGGTTTTTAATACTTTAATAGTTTTTTGCCGTCCCTTGATACTTGCAGAAATTAATGTATTCTTAGTGTATATTAACGTAGAAATTAAATTATAAGCTTTGATGAATATTTAAAAAAATTTCCAAGATGTCATGTGATACCATCACAACATTCAATCAAAGCCTTCTGCCATGTACTAACGTGTGTCACGCAGGTGTACAGCTCTCATAGAAAGTCGTTACATGTGTGTTTTCACTGGGAAGAGTTTAAAAGAAGAATCCTATGCTTGTGATTTAGCCACGTCAAGTAGTTTAATGCAAAAAACAAACAAACAAAAAAAAACACACTTGCAAGATACAAAAAATAAGCTTTTGTGGCTGCAACTTTCACAAAAATATTTGATTTTGAGACTGATTTTAGGTCCCATGTTACACACTTCTATTTAAATGTGTTTGTATTTATTCCTATGAATGAACTGAGTGGTTTTGTATACGAAAGACATATCAATGTTTATTGAACACTGCACTCTTCGGTTGTTTCGCACGGACTCCAGAGACCTCTCAAAGGGTCTGAACCTCATAACCGGACCTGCTGAAAACGTGATGAACACGACTGACCTCTAAAAAGTGACCATAGCAGCAGCAGTCACATGGGTGTCTCCGAGCTGCAGCTTTTGCTAACCAAATCCGTAACTGTTTTACACTGCATCATCTTTGTCATAGATAAATATTGTACTTGGAATTTATTTACAATCGTTATGAGGATGATGGGATTTGTGTTTATTTTCGTTCTTCACTAGCAAGCAGTCATTACCATTTTCAGCGAATTTTAGCTAGCTAGTTTGAAGCTTAGCGAAGACCCGAAGAAATACAGCTAATGTTCTCGAGCTGTTTTTGCACACGAGATGTAAGAAATGTAAACAAGAAGTCCAGTCCCACAGATAATTCAAACACAACAAAACACACAGCTATACACTCCAATACTTCAATATCAGACAGCTGTGCTTTCTTTATTTCAAAACCCACCAGACGCCACTGCTTTAAAAATACTCAGCGGCCACTAAGATCATGTTTAACAGCAAATACTCCGAATTAAATCTAATAACATTTTGCAAACACAGGCAAAGTGCAGACAGTGTGTCTGGGTTTCTATAATATGTTTCTGTTGTCAGATGTATAGCAAAGATTAAATTGTGAGAGGTAAAGTGGTATTATGGAGTGGTTGATGTTGCGTGTGCACCACCATGACCTTGTTTTCGACTTCAAGCTGAGAAAGAAGAAAAATCCTGGTTAACGCTCGAACCCAGTTAAACACAGCTACATCTTAAGGCATAATCTAAGCTGTGTGTTATATGACTTCTGGTTGTCAACTCTTGCCTGCCTGTTACGCTACAGCATAAGGTTAGTGTGATTAATAAGTCTCTCTTAGTGCCTTATTAACAATGCCCAGCGTTTTGTTTATCAAAACAAAAATAAGGGTCGACTTGTTTATGTTGTCTCATGGCTCTCTCAGACTTTTCTTCCAGGGCTTGTGTGTGTGAGAGTGTGTGTGTGTGTGTGTGTGTGAGTGTGTGTGTGTGTGAGAGAGAGAGAGACAGTGTGTATGTGTGTGAGTGTGAGACACACAATGTAAAATTTCTTTACTCTAAAAAGTAAATTGTACTTAAGCTAATGTGTGTTTACACTTAAAGATGCTGTGTGTAATATTTAAAAGTGGCCTGAAACCTCTAATAATCGCACTGTAAAGAAACCTTAACAAAAGCACGATTGGCAATTTTACATACAATAAATAGGTTAGTTTTATCATTACAGGATCCTGTTTACATATTTCTGGCCCGGAAATGGGCTCCACCTCCAGACTGAACAGAATCGAAGTTGATTGAAAGTTATATGTAGCTGTAACTGTGTGGTTTTTTTTGGTTATAAGTCACCTCCCAATCAGCAGAGGGTTACAGTGCACTTCTTTAAAATGACTGCATTATTAAGGTCTTGTGCTCAAAATGACGTTACAGGGTCATGGGGTGTTCTTTATATATACTGTGCAGTCAACTAATTAGAAGGATGGTGTTCTCCATAGAGGACAGGAGGTGCAGCATAAACAGTGATAAGGTGTATACACACACACAAATACACAGTATCCTCTAAACAAGGCATGTGCATGTTATATAGTACATTTTCATAGCACAGTAATCCAGGCTCAATGTCTCGATTCTGAGCTTTATGTTTCATGGGTCTCATGAGTCCATATTGGGTTCCTCTCGGTTCTCCGGTTTCCTCCCACCTTCCAAAAACATGTACTGGCTTCTTTAAATTGCCTGAAATGTGAATAAATGCATGCGTGGTGCCCTGAGGTGGACTGGCATACCATCCAGGATGTATTCCCCTGAATCTGATGGACACCAGATCTCACCCCGATGGACAACACGCTCCTGACTAACACTCACTGATAACTGCTCTAAAATGCTAGGCAGTTGTTCACTCGTTCTTCTTCAATGTCCTCATGATTTAAAGTTAAGTCTGTAATGAGCTCAGATATGACACTGACCCATTAGTTCCTCAGGAGCTCTTGGTTGCACAATTCCACTCGACCACAAAATGTTTTAGAAAGAAAACTATTTAGAATTTACATTATTTACTGTCTAGTGTCACTCAAATGAGGATGAGGTTCCCTTCTGAGTCTGGTTCCTATCAAGGTTTCCTCCTCATATCCTCTCAGGGAGTTTTTCCTTGCCGCTGTCACCTCAGGCTTGTTCATTAGGGAAAGATATAAATAGTAACTTAATTTTAAACTAATTTTATACTTATCTAAAGCTGCTTTGAGACAATGTGAATTGTTAAATGCACTATCCAGATAAATTGAATTGTTTTGTAGAATTCTACACCGATCTGCACCTGGCCTTGTCTTCATCTCTGAATCGCATCAAGATTGTAGCTATTCAAGTTCAGCTTGCCAAGTCGACTCCGCTGAGAAGGAGCCGTTTGAAGCTGCCTTGAAAAAATACCTAGCCAAAATGAATAAGTCAAGAGTCCTTATGCTGCGCCTCAACTGAGGCAGGACATTATTCGATTTCTGCCTTCGTTTGCTGCCTGATCTCCATTACAACCTTAGGGTAGTGATGATAAATTCATGTATACTGTAAAGTAATAGTGAATAAATTACTTCTAATAGACAAATAATTCTTTCCCGAAGTGATAGCCGAATATAGATGACTAGCCAAGACTAATCTCATCCTGTGACACAAGATTTTTGAGTTTGGAGTCATGGTTTGACTCGAACCACCTGCCTTTAAAATCATATCATCATACACCTTAAAAGCAAGAGTTCAAAAAACTTGTAGACTCTGATGTTGGTTTCTGACACCGTATGCCACTCTTGTCTATAAAAATACACAAAAGGACTTCACAAAGCCAAAAACAGCTGTCGCACAATCTTGAAGCTGAATCACTTTCTTCCTCAGCAGACAG
>NC_083465.1:23433300-23453300 GCF_030014155.1 Tachysurus vachellii
TAGAGACTGTGTGACGTGTCAGTGTTCAAGTTTGCACTAATTTCATCAAAGTGCTTTCATCTTTTTCCCTCTATTCGCATCACTGCAAGGGTGCAGGTTATTAAAACACACACAGACGCTTGCCTACGCTGCAAAACATTACATCTTAGCACGGTATAATATCATCTATCATATCAGCTGTACTCGCTGTTGCTTTATACAACATTACAGTCAAATGAATGGGTTAATGAGACAATTTCAAGGAATATTGAACTATTTTTAAGTGTTAAATTTTCACTTTCTATCAGCAAAAAATGTAGCAGAAATCTTAGAAATTACTGTTAAATATTATTAATCTGTTAACAGAAGAATATTTTAAGCTTAATCATATGTTAAGAAATAGGCTTAATAATCTCTTTATTTTTTTTTTATCTTATAATAAGACATAAGGGGGACACGGTGGCTTAGTGGTTAGCACGTTCGCCTCACACCTCCAGGGTTGGGGGTTCGATTCCCGCCTTCGCCTTGTGTGTGTGGAGTTTGCATGTTCTCCCCGTGCCTCGGGGGTTTCCTCCGGGTACTCCGGTTTCCTCCCCTGGTCCAAAGACATGCCTGGTAGGTTGATTGGCATCTCTGGAGAAATTGTCCGTAGTGTGTGAGTGCGTGAGTGAATGAGAGTGTGTGTGTGTGCCCTGCGATGGGTGTGATGGGTTCTCACACTCCTTGATGCCCGATGACGCCTGACCCGAGGTAGTTCGGATAAGCGGTAGAAAATGAATGAATGAATAAGACATAAATAACAATAACAACGAACATGAGGTTCTGTCCAGCTCTGGTACCTTTAGTGAACCTGTACAGTCTGGAAATTAAGTGCAGTCTATATCACTAAGAACACACTCACTCACTCACTCACACACACACACACACACACACACACACACACTCACTCTCACACACACGCACCCCTGGAAGGAGAAGCTTTCGAGCGAGTGTGCTGGCCCTAGTGTGTGAGAGGTCATGGCATGGCAGTGACTGACTGACTGTGTGTGTGTGTGTGTGTGTGTGTGTGTGTGTGTGTGTGTGTGTGTGTGTGTGTGTGTGTGTGTGTGGATTAGTTGTTATATAATGTCAGTATTGAGCTTGCACCAAGCAGACGGTAAGAGGATTACACTGCATGTGCCTGAGACACAGATCCTCTAGTGTCCCGCTTACACACCCATACGCTAGTACAGTCTTACTGTACACACATTGCGTAGACACGGGTGTGCATGTGCACTACTGTCCTGCAGACATGTGAACACACACACGCACATGCACGCACACACGCACACACACACACACACACACACACACACACACACACACACACACACAGGTTGATGTTATATAACTGTAAAATCTGCCTCAGTCTCTTCACCTGTACAGTAAATAGCAATTTAGCCACCAGTTTCTCTCCCTCTCTCATTCTCTCTCTCTACCCCTCTATCTCCTCTTTTTACTTTTTTCCTCCATTATGTAGCGTGACTGGAGGTCGGAAACGATGTAATTCCGAGTTTCCACTTCCGCAAGTCGTTGTCAGGAGGCGGTCCTACTACTGGTTGCCATAGTAATAACGTTTATCAGTGGGTGGAGCAAACTAGCATTCTACTCAACAGCAAATCAGTTTTCTTGCTACTTAAAGGAATCATTCTGGAGGGAGGTTTTGTGATTGTGTATTAAATTCAGCAGTGTATATGTGTAACAAATGATAAAAGATGTGAAGCAGAATCAGTGTGTGTGCTTTGTCACCCATCATGTGACATCACTGACATACTGACTTCACTGTCATTGGTGTTGGTTGCTGTAACTCGCTGTGTGTGTGTCTGAACATAGCCTCAGTCCTCACTTCGTCTCTACCTGAACAGAATGATGCAGTAGCGCTTTAGTCCTAGTGCTGTTCAGTTCTCTCACCTCTTTATTCTCTCAACCAAATCAGCTTCCAAAGCTTCATCATTTATGTTATCTTCATCTGAATAATGTTATGTTTATCCTGAAGCTGCCTTTTTTTTCATTAAAAAAATTTCATTTTTGTCAGAAAATTGTGAGTTTTGAGTTTGTTTAAATGTACATGACTCACTAAATGTGAACGTTTCTTGATCACATTCTAATCGTGTTACTGGCCTGAGTTACTGCACATTTCTCTGTGGCTTATGTTGACTTTTTAAATCACATATTCGTTTTAGTTCCACACATGACTTGGCTTTCTTGTTGATCAGGTTCCATGATGATCAGTCGTATGATACAGTGTGATTCTCAACAGGTGCCTGTTGTTACTGAGGACACTTCATGTGTTCACCTCACCTGCAGTCTATTCAGGGGGTTTATTCCATCCTGTGAAGCAGCAGTCCTGCTCTCTACCTCAAAATCCTCGAATGTTCCTAACCCACACTCGACTTTCAGAAAAATCTGACGAGTTGCAAACTTTAAACCCTTATTCGCTCGTACGCTTCTTTAATGCGACCCTACAGTGTAGAACTTCCCAGCTAGATATTATGAACTGCATAATGTTCATATGAATATCATAAACCATGATGATAGCAGGCAGTGATCAGGATCTAGGATGTAATCTTACTCCATTCTCATTACAGATGCTTCTAAGATTATGTAGATTAAACTGAATGACCTTTACACCGCAGATTCTCTCACTTTGTCTGTCTGGCTGGCTCTCTTTCTACTGTTTGTCTCGTCCTTTTCTGACTCTCACTTCTGTCTGTCTTTTAGTCTGTCTTTTAGACTGTTTGTCTGTGTCTGTCTGTCTGTACTGCTTGTCTCTCCCCTTTTTTGGCTCTTTCTTCTATCTCTGTATTGGTCTGTCTGTTTCCTGACACTCTTTATACTCTCTCTTTCTGTCCCTCCTGTCTGTGTGTGTTAGTGTCTGTCTATGTCTATTCTTTCTGTCCGCCTGTAATGCACACCCCTGTCCGTCTGTCTGTCTGTCTGTTTTAACTCACTTCTCTCTGTCTCTGCTGTCTGTCTTTCTTTTTATTGCTCTCATGTCTGCCTGTCTGATTCTTTTTGTTCTGTCTGTCATCTGTCTGTCTCTTCTTGTTGTCTGTATGTTTATCTCTCTCTCTCTCTCTCTCTCTCTCTCTCTCTCCCCTCTGGGTTCAGCTGAGGTAAACTCACTCATCAGACTAAGGATTACAAACAACTCTTGCTCTATCCATACTCCCTTCTCTCTCCCTTTCTCTCTCCCTTTCTCTCTCTCTCTCGCTCTCTTTCTCTCCGTCCCCTAACGTAAGCGTCTCATTTTCCTCTCTCTTTTCCTCCCTCAGTGCTCCATCATGCGTGCTCCTCTCGTTGGTTCTGTGTGTAAGAGCACGCTTGTGTTTGTACTCGAGTGTGCACGAGTGTCAGCGAGTGTCCTCGCTCGGCCACTGATTGTGGGTTTGCGCAGCTGCTCTTGTAATTGCTGGAGTTTATTTAGGCTTCGTTTAGTTTGAAACCAAGCAGACTTTTATTTTGATATACAGCCACCTGCTGGCCTGTTGTGGAAGGCTCCTGTGTGTACTCGACAAGTAAAGGGTTAATCAGCCATTTGCTCCGGTGCTGTCCTTCAGAGGATGTGGAAGAAGAGTTTGGCGTGTGTGTGAGGCTCCTTCCGTCATGCACAGCTGTTTACCGGCAGCCCAACACGCTGAATCAGACGACACGTGTTTCTGCATTACATTTCTACGTCATCATCACCACACATTCACTCTGCACTGTTTATATTCTGTACAGAAATGACTCGCATCAGTAAAACATTACAGTGTCTAAAGTTTGTGCACCTGGATTAATGGAAATAAGCATGAACGCAGTTTGTTATACTCTGAGGTTGTGTTGCTTGCTCTGCTGACACTCCTGCATTTCACAAGGATGACTATAGGTACACAAGGCTAAATCTGTGGGTGACCAAACCTCTGACCAGCCTGCATAATCAACCAAACTCAATCCTACACAAAGTTTATCCGGATTACTCAGAACTGGAACAACACAACTGACACACTAATTTTGAAGAAACTGCTGAAATCCTCATCTGAAGGATAGGGGCTGTTTAATTAAAATGAAAATGAGGGCAGACATAACCAATTATTAGACAAGAAATCAGTCCCTTCAGGATTTAGATTTTTTTTTTTTTTCTTTTGTGATTTGTTGAAAAAAAAATTGTGCTTTTTTTTTTTTTTTTTTTTGTGGAAAACCACACAAATTGGTAAAATCCCAAACATAGGCTTTTTCTTTTAAACCCTACCAGTGAAGACATGTATAATTGCTTTTTATGATCGATGTAGTCATTTTTGATGCACTTGACTCAAAGAGGGCTTTGGATGAATGCGTATCGTTATGATGTAATGCGACACGTCTCGGCCCACATCTGCAGAAAATCTCTGGCCATTTTGAAAAATTGCATGTTCCTTTGAACATGGCAGAGTTTGCTTGATTTTGCGTCCGTTCCTACGATCGCAAAATCTGGGAGAGACTGAGAAATGACACACGACTCATTTTTTTCAGGGAACTTTTTGTTCAAAGTGATAATCCATTATCACCTATTATTGCAAAGCTGTCTCCTGCACTGTTATTGGCTGCTAGTTCCCACTCACCAGCATTTACCCAGCAATCGTAGGACTTGCGAATGATACGCAATGATTCACCCGTTTTCAATGGTTATGTTATCCAATTACAGATGAGTAATCTAACCATTGTGTCTGTTTCCTGACCTCTGCTCATGTGGCCTCACAGATCAGCTCAACACATAACTCAAAGCGATGTCAGCCCTCTTCCTCATACGTGAGCTGAAAATTGGTCTCTCTGATTGACGGGGAAAAGAGTAAAGTCATATCACTTACTATGAAGGGAAAAACTAAGATTTGCTATATTGTATACATCTATATTGAGATAAATTGCAGTTAAATTACACAGGAAATACTCTTGGTTAGCTGATGTCTGATATAAGAATGGACAAATGATACATGTATTACGATGAGTCTCTAGTGTGTTGGTCATTGTGTTCTGACTTCATAAATATGTGTTCAGTTCAATTCAATTTTATTTGTATAGTGCTTTTAACAGTGGACATTAGCAGCTTAATAGAACACAAGGAATGTAGTACAAAAAGTTTGTAAAAAGATAATAATTAAACTTTTATTGATGCCAATGAGCACGCCTGATGTGACTGTGTCAAGGAAAAACTGCCTCACATGGAAGAGGACTAGATCTAAAATGTGGTAGCTAACATGGTCTACAAGCTAGTCTAATACGGTTTAGGGAACTTTTTAGCTGCTTAAGTACTTTTCCACACTGGGATGACTGTGGAGGCACAGGTTCTTTTTGATGTTGTACGTTTGTTTGTGACCTCAACAAATAGTCAACAGTTTGTTTGTGAATGTTTAGGCTGTGAGGATTTATGATGTCTGACTGCCATGTTTGTTTGGTCTGGCATTGTTTAACATGACGTCTGATTTGCGTCGCACTTTTAATTTGTTTTGGTTGTCTTTAATTTTCTATTCCTGATTCTGAAAGCCTCATCTTTCACGCACACTAAAGAATCTGATGTGTCAATACGTTGAACTGAGAGCAAGGTTTCGCTTCGGCTGCTGTTTGTAGTGCAGCAGGAGGTCTGGTATGGAAACGTCTGCTATACTTCTAGATTTTATTCGTTATAGACCTCATTAGGAAGTATGGCTTATTTCTACCTTTGGTTGTTGAACCTACTGGTCTGCCAGGTTACTATGAATACTATGCCGCTACAGGTAGCACTCACAAAATTTATTTTTCCACACACATTAACATCCTTTCTTCTGTGGAGAAAATCAGTGAAATGGGAATCTAATGACATTTGTGATATTAGTAAATATTTCATAAGTATTAAGTTAAAATGTATAGACTGTGTATATGTGTGTGTCTGGAGGTGCACATGCGTCTGTGTGTGCGTGCGTCTGTGTCTGGGTGTGTGTGCTTGCATCTGTGTGCGTGTGGTTCTTCGCGTGAGTGTGCACGCGAGTCAGTGTGTGCGTGGGTCTGTGTGTGTTAAGTGTAGCATTTACACAGTCAAATTATCTGTTTTTACACACACACACACACACACACACACTAGAGTGAAGCTCAGTTACTTGTGAAATCAAAGATCTTAAAGACTTCCTCTGTGCACTAACTCTCTTGTTTTCTCTTCTCTCCCTCTCTCCCACCCTCTCTCTCTTTCTCTCTCTGTTCCATGTTGCTTTGGGCTTGCTGTCCTCTGCCGTGGTGCATTCTGGGAGCAGGTAAGTTCTATGTGCTTTACTCATTGTGTAAGATTTCTCCTCTGATATGGGAAAAGCGCCTCTAGTGGCTGTTAGAGGTTCTGCATGACTGATGCATGTGCATGGTCCTTTCCTGCTCTTTGTCTGTGTATATATTTCTGTCCAGCTTAACAGCTACACAACACATCGTTTAATGATCATTATCGTTATGTTCGCTCTTCAGATACTGACATAACCGAAGCCGAACAGCTTTATAACAAAGCGCGTTTGTATCACTTTGTTGGAGCAGGATTCTGAGATGTGACGTTGCTCCAAGTCTCAGACGTTGTGTTTCAATTTCCCAACAGCAAAAGAAATGGCGAATCAATTTGAATGAGGAGCTTTAAGACGATGTCATTGTTAAGCATGAAAAATACTTTTTCTGTTATTGCAAATACATATACGTGATTGTTTAGGGGTTAACGTGATGGTACATGGTTTAGGACATAATCATGGTCAGTAGGTTTTCATCACATCCTCTTTAGGTTACAACCTGTGCTCTAGCTTTCTGTGTGTGTGTGTGTGTGTGTGTGTGTGTGTGTGTGTTCGTTCTAGCTGGTGTGGTGTAACTTTGTGATCTAATCTAGTTGAATTAAAGGCAGTGGACTAATGGATTAATGCTTCATGAATAAATAAATGAAAGGCAGGGCAAACAGAGGAGTGAATGAATTACTAACACTGTCACAGGCCAGGATCACAAGAGGTGCTCGAGTGATTATATATTAAAGCGATACTTCGGTCCAAAATGGAATTTACATAATTTTTTTCCACTTTCCACAAAAGTAGTCAATCAGGCCAGATTTGTGCTTTGCAGATATTTTTTGCTTTGTAACTTTTGCACTGGTGGCTATGAGGCAAAAGGTGCAGTCAAGTAAATGGTTTGTTGAATTAGCAGAAATTACTTTTACCTTCTATTTATTACAGAACAACGTGGTGTCCACTTTATCAGTCAGTTGATCAACTTTTTTAACAATTTTCTGTTAGTAATTGTGTGTTAACTGTATATTAAATCAGGATAGTATTTGTATGAGGAGTTCTTTAGACTAACTAAACATAAAGAGATAAATAGCAGGCAAGCTTGTTTTCTGAAGACCTTCACATGATGGAAAACCGAACATACAGCGACTCAACGCTGGCGATTTCAAGAAACATGATCGACAGCGAGTCAGTGACCTAGATGTAGGTGAGGTAAAAAATCGGAGAAAACTTGAACTTCATGCAAATCTTGAGCGATTATGTGCAGTGCCTACCCAGTGGGAGTGAAGACAGTAGAGGTCACATGATCCGTGACAAAGATAATACACTGCTTCTCCTTTATCGCTTATGATACGATGTAGATATATACTGCTGAATGTTATACACAAACACCAAACTTCCCTCCAGAATGATTCATTTCAGCTGCAAGAACACTGGCTTGTAATTTAAGTACAATGCTAGTTGCTCCACACACTGATAACGATATTACCATGGCAACTAGTAGTAAAACCGCCTCCTGGTGACTTGCAGTGATAAAGTTGCTGCATGTTTGACTGTAGCTTGATGCTTTATCAACCTTTTGTGTACCTTTATCACTGACTGTAATAAACCACTGACGCTGGAGACTCCTTCCAAAAATGTTGAATAAATTTCCTCTTAATGTTAAAATGTACAGTATCAGCAACTGTTTAACAGTTTGTTAGATAGCATTAATTTGTTTTTATGTGCTTCTATAGCAACGATAATGTAGCGCATTAATATAAACCTGTGAATTGGATTGCTGCTGCTGCTATCATACACGAATCACTTAGAAAATGATACTTGTCTGTTTTTTATGCTACATATGCAGTAGCTGTAAACTCATATGGCATTATCACATGAACTACTCTCAGCATTTAATAAAAATCTTGTAATATTTTAAATATTATAGCACCGTGCAAGAAACCAGGCTTTTGCAATTTTTTATTTTTTTATTTATTTATTTTTTTTTAAAGAAATCTCTTAGACCAGAGCTTCCAGTCTACAAATAAAAAAATAAATAAACACACCATGCCTACTAACACCACAGTCATTTCTACCACACTCATTTCTGTTTTTGAGGTTTAGCATAAGGAAAACAAGTAGCGCTACTTTAAAAGGTTGTGCATTGCAGCTCTGGTCTAAATTCTAAACGAACGTTTAGTAAAAGTATCAGAGCTACTGGTTATTTTACAGACTTTCTATTATTATTAATGAAATAAAGCTACTACTTAATAGTATTTCTGTTCATAATTCCCCTGTTGAAATTTGATCATATAATTCGTTATGATATGAATTTTTTGTCAACGTCAGTATTTGAACGTGAATCAGCAGTGCGCCTTTCAGGAGTCCAGATTTCCTTTGAGCGCTGTGTACTGTATAGAGTGCTGGTGAGAAGGGAATGTACTGGGAATACTCTAACGCTGAAACAGAGTTTGAGAGCTTTTGAGCAGTGTCTCCTCTCCCGCTGTCTTCTCCTCCCGTCGTCTCTTCTTTTCTCCTCCCAGTGTTCTTGGAAGCAAATGCTTTTTCTTTTTTTTTTCCTGTTCCTTTCCCCCTGTTTTGCCCCTCATGTACACTCCCTCACACATATCCCTTCCTTCCGTACTGGTTCTCTCTCTCTCTCTCTCTCTCTCTCTCTCTCTCTCTCTCTCTCTCTCCTTCACACACATACACACACACGTACACACACCCCATGCAGCCACAGGAATGTGTGTGGAGGAAGAACTGGCAGAAGAACTGCCCTGAAATCATTCCATCCAGCCTGTCTGTCTGTCTTTCTCTCTTGTTCTGTCTGTCTGTCTGTCTTTCTCTCTTGTTCTGTCTGTCTGTCTCTCTCTTTCTCTTTTCCTGCCTGACAAAGGCATGATTTGAATGACAGTGAGAGAGGGGAAATCAGCAGACCCCTTGGGAGCTGCGGTAGAGAGGGGGAGGCTGGAAAACGAGCCCTTTTCCTCTCCCTCCTCAAGTATACGTGTGTCTGTGTGTTTTGTTTTGTTTGTGAAGTGTAACTGGGTCGTGTGTGTGTGTTTGTGTGTTTTTAATGGCCATTTTTCTCTTTGCTGTCGACATAGCTCTTGGCTTTAAATACACATTCCTGGTGTTTGCTTGAACAGGGCGAGTTGTATTGGCCTGGTTGTCTGTCCGGTAAGCAGGCGGCTGCTCTGATTGGCAGCGGTTGCCGTGGTGGTACCCGGCGTACGTTGACGTGCCTGTTGAGTGCCCACGGGCTGTTTGTCAAATGCAGAGAGCGAGGGAGAGTAAGTGTATGTAAGTGTGCTCTTTGTCTTGGCATAAAGTAGCTATGGTGTGTTTTGGGGTGGGTGTGTGTGTGTGGGGATGCCTGTGTCTACCCACTTTAACACTTTTATTCTCCTCCACTGACACACTGACGTAATGCTGTCGTAACAGAATCCCAGAGGAGAAGCATGCTTAGGGAAATCATGCTAACATCACAGAGTGCCTGTGTGTGTGTGTGCGTGTGTGTTTTGTGCGTGTGTGTGGTCAGCGTCCACCTGACAAAATGGCAGCTACTGCTGCATTCAGATCTTTGTTTGTTGTGTTGACATAAACAGTGTCTCTCCTCCCCCTCCCCCACACTCAACTGAAATTCAGTACACTTCCTTTGGTTGAAATCTGCCATGCGATTATCCTGAATCGCTTTGACAAAGGCCACATGGTCTTCCATATGTGTCTGACGAGATTGAGAAGTTGATAAGTTGATCAATTTCCTCTGAATCAATTGAAAAATAATATGAAATTGTAAACTAGAATATAACTAAACCAGCTAGCATTAAAATAATGTAATTGAGTTTGCTAGTTAAGCATAAATAACTAGCTAGCTAATGACACCTAAATGGACAAAATAAATAAATCTCGGTGGTGTTATATATCCAGGGGTATTATCTTTGTCTACTGCACTGCAACAATGACTTGTTAAACATTTACCTAATGGTGTGATGGTACCTTGTGGTCACAAGTCTCGACAGATTTCAACATGGAGGTCAGTTTGTCTTCGATGCTAGCTGTTAATGCAGTAGCATTTCATTGTTTTCTTTTGTGTAAGGTGTAATTCTTAAATGCGAGACTTTCGCTAGCTTAGGAACTTGGGATGATCTTCTCAACTTCTATGAGGCTAAATGACAGCAAATCCAAATATCTGCACCCAAGAGAAAACAGAATCACACCTCTTAGTTTTCAATGATTTCCACAAATATTTATAGACAATTTGTGTTTCTTGTCATTATAGTTAGCGAGCTAACTTGATGCTAAGAAGCAAGTAGCTTTGTTGCTCAACAACTTTGCAGATCGAACACAGTGAGCTAGAAAATGATATAATTCAAAGCTATGGCTTACCACTTTGTACTTTTGACATAATTTGAATTATATTTCTCAATATTAAACTTCTGGTTATTTTTTTAGCCCAGGAAATAAGCAACCCTACTAACAAATAGGGTAAGGTTTTTTTTCGGGGGGGTGGGGGTGTCATTGTTTATATTTGCTTTTGTAATTTAACACACAGGCAGAAGAGGGTGCTAAATCTACAGACTGCTCCTTTAAGTACTTAAAAGCATGTCATAAGTGTGAAGTTTAATTCGAATTCACGCTAGACACACTTGCAGCTTTAAATCCAGCAACGAGAGTCAGTGGCTCGTGAATGGAAAAGCTCTAACAGAGCCTCAGTAGGAGAGATTACTTCCTGTTTCACACGCAGGCATGTGTCTAACAGTAAAACCAGCAGCATACAGGAACATTTGCTGGTTTTTTGTTTATTATGAGAGCTACATGAGGCGGTGGAGGTATAATACCATGTCATGCTGTGTTTCTTTAGACTGCATTAAGACATGGCATGTGTGAGGTGTAAAGGGAGGCGGAAAATGTGCGCCGTCTCTTTAAAGAAAAAAAAAAGTCAGCAGTGCACAGGAAGCAGAAGTGGCATTGTGTTGTGTGATTGGCTGGAGGAGAGAGCTGAGGAAAGCGCAGTGGTGTGTGTGTGTGTGTGCAGGCTGGTGTCTCCTTGGTGACGGATGGTTTAGGAGCCGAAAGCCAGATGGGCACTCGCAGTCTGTCATCTCCGCCGAGGAAAGAACACACACACACACATATACACACACATATATACACACACACACACACACACACACACAGCCCATTTTTTACTTACGGTGTGTATGTATGTAGATGCATGTGTGAGCACCTGAAACGTCTCATCATGTATAATGCATTAGAATGAGCTGCGAACCTCCGTGCTAATGATAAATCTGTGTGTATGTGTGTGTGCTTGTGTGTGTGTGTGTGTGTGTGTGTGTGTGTGTGTGTGCTGTCGTGTTGCCCTGCCCCCATTAGCTAACCAAACCAGTCAAGACCTACCAGCCCCCATTAAATTATCACACCCTATCACACACACGCACACACACACACGCACAGCCAGCGCAAGACAGAGGGAGGCAGCAGGAGGAAGGGAGAAAAGGATGGATGGATTGAGGGTAAATAGGAAAAAAAAGATGGCAGGATATGAGACATGAGGTGAAAGAGTGAGAAGGAGGAATAATAATTGCATTGCGGTGGTTAGAGAAAATGAACAAGTTGTCCTTTCTAGTAATTAATGATGTGATGAATGTCAGTTACGATTTTCTGCTTAAGGGTAATTGTGTGTGTGCGTGCGGGGGGGGGGGGGGTACTTGAACTGGGCTGTAATCAAAAGACAATTCACAAGCTATTAATCCACTCTCAGCCTATGTCTTACTTTCTTTCTCTCAGCCAATCAGGGCAGGCCTGGGGGAAAACTGTTGTGATTGGCTAATGGTTGCAAAAACTAAATAATGCTAGGAGGCGGGGCTTGCTATATTATCATTTGTGCTACCATAAAATCCACTCACTCACAGTTTAAAGGTTATACTGTAAACTTGAAATATTTGCCTTATACCCAAATCCCTCAGGCGCCGCTTCGGACATCACAAACACGTTGCCATGGAAATGTCAGAAAGCACACAATTCTCTGCTCTCCTTACTTCAGTAAGGAAATGTTAATGAATGTTTATGGAAGGAGTCTCCAGTCCTAGTGCTTTGAAACAGACAGTACGTTTTCCATCCCGGGAAAGTCTTCATAACCAGGACTGTGTTAAAAAAAGAAAAGAAAAAAAAAAAAGTGTTAAACATTTCTAGTACATGAATATGCTCTAGATGCTGTAATGTAAGTAATAAGTGGAACTTGTTTCCCGGATGTTATATATAACATTTAATTGTAATAAACTAGTTATGAATTAATCTGTAATTATAGTTTGTAGTCGTCGCATATTTTTTCTGTGTATGAGGAAATGAACCACTTTGTGGGGTGCTGTTACTAGGCTTCATCACACCACCTCGGCTTGGATTATTCTCCTTTATCAATGTTTTATTCCTAATCAACCTGTATGTCTTTTACTTTTTAAATACTACAGGACGTTGTGGAACAAGTTTTATATGCTGCTGGACTTGAACCGCAACCTGTATGTTTTGCAAGTGGGACGTTCTGAGGGTATTTTCATTAGTTATCACCGTCGTATTGACGTACAGGTTTGTATCAATAAAATATTTATGGCAGCAGTTTGTTTCAGGATCACACAGCTCTGCTGATGCATACAGTCATGCTTTGATAGTGGTGTGTGTCAGGTTCGTCTCACGCTACAGAAAATGCAAAAGCGCACAAATCCACACGTTGTGGCTGTTAAATATCGTATGACTTCACACGTTTTTGTCTGTAACGCTGTCTCTCTCTCTCTCTCTCTCTCTCTCTCTCTCTCACACACACACACACACACTGTTCGCTCTCTTTCTGATTATAGTGTTTACTTGTGCTAGTGAACGTTCACCGCTGGTTGCGTTCTACTGATCACCCAGTCTGATCAGAAGGCTTGTGAGAGCTAATCAATGGAAGGGCATAAACATGACCTTTTTGTCATTCATAATTGATGCTAATGTCTCTCCTCCTTCAAACACGCCTTTATTCTCTCTTTTCTGTCAGAGGAAGATAAGCATGTAGAATAAGAGTGACAGCCCCTTTAAGGGTTCTTACTGTAAGTTCCTCCCTCTTTTCCACAAGCCCCCTTTCCTCCTCCTCCTTGTCCTCCTGTCACTCGAGGGGTTGTCATGGTTACCGGATCAATGATGGCCGCAAGGAAATATATTTTACATATAGATCATAGTGTGTGTGTGTGAGTGTGAGAGAGAGAGAGAGACAGGAAGATGGAGGGATTGAAAGAGCTTATGAATAAATGATGATGGAAGGAGTGGATAGGCAAGATAGGATGAGCGGTATGTCTGGATCTTGTGAAGAGAGAGAAAAAGAAAGGAATGGAAGCATGAGAGAGAGAGAGAGGGAGAGAGAGAGAGTAATGGAAGCAGGCCTGTGTGTGTGTGTGTGTGTGTGTGTGTGTGTGTGTGTGTGAGAGAGAGAGAGAGAGAGAGAGAGAAATAGAAAAAGAGAGAGAGAGGGAGAGTGAGTGTGTGTGTGAGAGAGAGAAAGAGAAATAGAAAGAGTTAGAGAGAGTTTTAAGTTCATAAGTAGGTAAACAACCATTGCAACTTTATACATACACATGAGGCTCTGATTCAGTGGTGACGTATGTCAGACTCATTCTGTAGGAACGGCGGCGTCTTCCTAGAGAGAGAGAGAAACGAGTGAATGAAGCTGCAGAGAGGAGAGGAAGGAGGGCAGGCTTGAGGCAGTAGTCTCTCTCTCCTTAACAGTAATAATAGCACAGAGCACACCCCCTGTGTGCTGAATGTAACTGTGTGTTCTGAGCTCCGGCTGACACACTGTCACTGTTAGTAGTTCTGTATGTTACATTCTGATCTCAGATCAGTGGCGCTGGCATAACCATCAAGTCATTCTGGCCCTTTGTGTCCAAAAGTGTCTCTGTTCAACAATGACAACGTAATAACACTCGACTCCTATCGCTCACATACATCTATATATCTGTGTGTGTGCTGTTACAGGACAATAATCAATGATGAGATGTTTTTACTGGAGACTCCTTCCAACACATCTGAGAGAAAACATAACCCCAAGAACAAAACTGTAGAATCGAAACCTTCAGCTGTCAGAGATGCTGTTATTGAGACATATTGTTATTTTGCTGATTTTAGAACACCAATCTGGCAACCCTTCTCATATAGCATCACCAACGTGAGATTTTTAAAGGATTTCTTTTGCTAATTATCATGATATAATTGTTAAGGTTATAATCATCCGTCTCCGTCCTCACTTCCATACGACCCTCTGTATCACCCTTCTATTACATTACTGCAGGATTCTGCTTGACATTTATCTTATTCATGCTTTATAATATCCTGCATCTCTTCTCTTCCTTACTTACACACGCGCAGTCAGGTCGTCTTACGTGACAGCGACGATCAATCAACACAACACAATAAACGCGTGAATAAAAACGCTTTCGTGTTTATTTCATTTGTCTGCTAACTTTGTCAGACACATCTGCATGGATTGAAGCGGAGTTCCCGAACGCCAGAGCTTTCAGAAATCTGCATTTAAAACGTCGGGATTGCTTACAGTGGCATTTTAAAGCAGCATGGCGTCTCTTATTCTAGGCCCAAGCTGTGCCTCAACTTCACTTAGAGTTAGAGAGATGCTAGCAAATGTTAGCTTTAAGGGTGTATCTGGAAGAGGGCAGACGGCTCTTTCTCCTGAGTGTGTTGTGCTTCTGTGTGCTGCACAGATGTGTATAGCTGTTCGGAAAGATGTGATTGGAGGCCTTAGAGGAAGCTCATCCATGTTGGCTTTCATTCTTGGAATTGGCACGTGAGCAAATTGAGGGAGAAAAATAATTCTAAAGATATTTATATCAGGTTCACATACAGAATCTGTGCCGTTGTGCAGTACAATGGCGCTTCAGCTGCTCGTCACCAACCACAACATATGAGATCCTCTTAATGTCCAAACCAGTCCTTTTCTGTGTGTGTGTGTGTGTGTGTGTGTGTGTGTGAGTGTGTGTGTGTGTTCTTCAGATATGACAATTATGACACTTGACAGCTAAGGAGAATTTCACTGACACACAAAATTGCTTACACATTACAGGCATTGTAGTCTCTCTCTCTCTCTCTCTCTCTCTCTCTCTCTCACACACACACACACACACACACACACACACACACACATACACACACATACACACATGCAGCATATTTACAATGCATGCAATTTTTGTATTTCCCTAAACATTTTGCATTAGAGTCTGTCGTTCACATCTTAACCATAGCTGACTGCATTGTGTGTGTGTGTGTGTGAGTGTGTGTGGCACTGCCCTCACCATTAGCAGATGTTTGCTAGGAAGTCATTTATATGGTAATGTTGTAATTTGCCATAGTAATACATTTGCTCAAGCCTGCTGCTTCTTTCCTGTCCAGCCAAACCTGTCTGCAGGCCTGCCGCTCAGCATTATGGGTAAGGGAGTGATAGCCACCTGAGTACAATCCTGCCATCCATCCAGTTGTGTGTGTGTGTGTGTGTGTGTGTGTGTGTGTGTGAGAGAGAGAGAGAGAGAGAGAGAGAGAGAGAGTGAGTGTGTGGGGGATAGATTGAGTTTTGATGTTGGATAAGTGAATTGAATTTACTTGAGTGTATGTTGATATGCTGTTGATCAGGAAGCCTATAGAGGCACTACTTGTAATAATCAAGCGTGTGTGTGTGTGTGTGTGTGTGTGTGTGTGTGTGTGTGCGCGAGAGAGAGAGTAACAGGCATGAAACTCACTTTCTCCAGAGAAACAATTTGCATACTTTCTCATACCTCTTGCTCGTTGTTCTCTCACAGTCTCTAATCAGGCATGAGGGGTGTGTGTGTGTGTGTGTGTGTGTGTGTGTGTGTGTGTGTGTGTGCACGAGCGCGTACGTGCACACACCTAGAGAACTGCCTAAGGGCAGCCTGTTCTTTTCTCCCAGTCCTCTGAAATGTCTAAAGTCAGCCTGTTCTTTTGTATCTTTGTCTGAAACCTCTGAATATCCTTTTCGTTCTGTTCACCAGAATTCGCTACATCACTAATTCAGTGCGTCACTTCCACTTAGCTTATACAGGAAACGATCCGATGTATCGTATGATCCGAATCAGTCTAAATGATTCCTTAGCAAAAAATCTTTTTCTCTAATTTCCCAGCTATCACAACTCAGCTTCTCCAAGACATCTATAGACAGCAAGATGCCAGTTCAATAAAAAAAGAAAAGGCCACGCCACCTTCTGTTTACTGCGTATTCCCAGATATAGTGCACATTTACATCTCAGCAATGATTTGTTTCCTAATGAGTAGAAGTTTCTTTGTTAATTGGGAACGTCAGCAATTTTTTTTTTCAAGTATCCAACATTTTTGTTTTAGTCATCTTAGTGGACGAAACGTGATCGAGTCATCTGTGTTGAAGACAGCGCCCCCTCTTGGTGATTTATTTATTTCCGCCCACTCACAATGCGTTTAGCAGATTTAGCTCAAGTTCCGCGTGCGTGTGTGTGTCCGTGTGTGTACGAGTGTCCATATGTGCGTGCCCGTGTGCGTGTGTGTCCGTGCGTGTGTCAGGTATGTCAACACTCGACTAGAATTAAACACAGTTTCAGCTTCAGAAATAACTATGGTTTTGATTACTAAACTATGATTACAAACACTCTCTAAACTATGATTACAAACTCTCTCTCTCACACACACGTGTACACACACACATACACACACACACACACATACACACAGTGAGAGTGGGGAGGTAGTGATCGATGGCACTTAAGTACAGGTTCAGGACTGAAAGTGATTGTAGCTTGACTTAGCTTGTGAGTATGTTGGTATCCTGCAACTATCTGGAGAGAGGTTTATATTCCCTCGCTCGCTCTCTTTCTCTATCACTCTCTTACTTTCTCACTCACTCAATCTCCCCCTCACTCTCTCATGCACTCACTCACACTTATACCCTCATTCACTCACTTGCTCACTCGATCGCTCAGTCACTCGATCATTGGCTCACTCATTTACTCACTCACTCACTCACTCACTCAGTCACTCGATCATTCGATCACTCAGTCACTCGATCATTCGATCACTCAGTCACTCGATCACTCAGTCACTCGATCATTCGATCACTCAGTCACTCGATCATTCGATCACTCAGTCACTCGATCACTCAGTCACTCGATCATTCGATCACTCAGTCACTCGATCATTCGATCACTCAGTCACTCGAACACTCAGTCACTCGATCATTCGATCACTCAGTCACTCGATCATTCGATCACTCAGTCACTCGATCACTCAGTCACTCGATCATTCGATCACTCAGTCACTCGATCATTCGATCACTCAGTCACTCAGTCACTCGATCATTCGATCACTCGGTCACTCGATCATTCGATCACTCACTCAACCCAATTTCTTGCTCATTCACTCGCTTTATCACTGTCACAATGACTTGATCTCTCTCTCTCTCTCTCTCGATCTCTCTCTCTCTCTCTCTCTCTCTCTGCTCATTTGCAGTGTTTTCTAACTTCACATCTTTCAACTAATTGCTTTGTTCTATTTGTGGAAGCAGTAGAGCTTCTGCTCTTTTTCTGCTCTGTGTGTGTGTGTGTTAGATTTAGTAAAGAAACCATCTGTTTTATTCCTTCTTTCTCAGTACTGTAAACACTTAAATGTAAAGGAAGGAGGAAGGTGTGATTGAAAGTTGTGTGTGTGTGTGCGTGCGTGCTGGAGAAGTGGATCATCTAACAGTGAGTCAAAGACACACACAAACACGCAGAATGATAGAGATGGAGAGAGAGAGAGTGAGTTGATTTTTGTCCTCCATGTGTCCCGAGCTGCTCGATGATGTCACAAACCTTCCTGTTTGGAGAATTGATTCATTCTTTCGGCTCTCGAAATCGTCGCCGAGCCGTGACATTTTGCGCACCACAGAAAGTCTATTTCCGCAGGAGCGGCCTGCCAGCGATCGCTCTCCACGTAGGCAGATTTTTTTTCTGTCTCTTAGCTTTAAAGATAAACACACTTTCTGTGGTTTAGCGTCGCATGCGAGCCGTCACGAATACGGCAAACGAGGGGAAAATCCATATCATCAAAACGAGAAAATGTCATCACCATTACCCAACAAATTAACTGAGACGCTCTGTCTGAGTCAGTCGAGCAAATAATTCCTTAACTCCTTTCATATAAGAAAGAACAAGAGCGTGCTGGGTAAGAGACATCACTTTCTGGCGTAACGCATCCAAGCTAGCGCAAACTCCCAACACCATGAAGATCAAGAGCCTCGCGAGTGTAGCGCTGTGAACTGTGTACATGGAGAAATTTGACTCTAGGTGTGTTTACATGGCAAGATTTTGCTCCAGTTGAAGAAATTGGTTCTGATTACAGAGATCTGGATGAGCTGATTACATGCACCATAAATCCCACAAATGTTTAAAGACTCTGCTTCACACACGTTACACATCATTCAAACCAAAATACGCGACAATCCTTATTGTCAACTGTATACATTTATCACCCAGGAACCGCCTAATTTTCATTCACCTGACCCACACCGATGACTCTAGAGCGGCGTCTGAATGACTCTAGAGCGGCGTCTACCTAAAATGTTTTTTCATGCATCGTCATTGCCTGGTAACCAAAATGGTGTACACATATGTGCACAGGATGACACACGATCCTCCTGTTCGACAGTCAAACTTCTTAAACTCGTACACTAGATGCTAGAGCTCAGAGTGTGTAGTGTGTAGTATGTCACTTTGGACACACCTCTTCATTCATTTCTCTTGGACACTTCCACATGAGTTCTACCTCATTAAACTACCTCATTCTCTCTCTACTGTACACTAAACATCCGTAAGACGTTTTTTTTGTCTCATCGTCTGTCCTGAAAACGATAACGGATCAGCACCTGGAGGCCCCGCCCCTCTTTCTCTACGTAAGAATGGCCGCAATCGTCGAGTTCATAAAGTGTCCAACGTTCCACACTTAGTATTTTCTGATCAATAAATGCATCATCCGGGTTCACGAAGTGCACCACTTGCTGACGGAACTTTCCGAGCGAACACACACTAGACGGTAGAGCACATAGAGAAGTGCATGGTTTTTCATTTGGGGGACAGCTGCTTTGAAATGAGAATTAATTCTATAATACTGTCTGTAAATAAAGTTTTAACTAATGGCTGTATTGTCCTCAAACACTTTCTTTACAGCGATTCTTCACTGTGGTGACCTTTGGATTCCTTACCTGGGTTTTTCTGTAACCTCTAACTGATTTTCTGTGTAACTTGTTTTTCATTTTAACTTGTTTTTTTTTTTTTTTATTGTGCATTTTAAAAATCATTTTTTGATTGACTTTTTAATCCAAAGTGATACAGAGACTCACAGTTGAGGCTTAAGAGCATCACTGAAAGATCTAATATTGTCTCTTTGGCTGCTCTGAGATTTGAACTCTTTACACAGCACACAGGTTTAACCGCTAAGACACCACTGCCCTGTGGTTTATGAAGAAAATTGACCCGTGCTTTGTTTACTGTGGTGATAGAGCCATTAGCAGAGCTTCCCTCTCCATCCAACATTCTATATATAATAATAACACCAAATCAATACGGACCTAATAACAGTTACGGTTTCTCAGTAATTGATTTCCATATCGCCCATGCCGTCGCTCGCGCTCTTTTTGTCCGTAACGTGCCTAATTCAGTTGCTAATAAACTATCAAACTACCTACCAGGAGTAGATCTTTTA
>NC_083465.1:23455800-23585800 GCF_030014155.1 Tachysurus vachellii
GTGTAATCAATAGTAACTTGTGGTCTCAATATATTCATTCATGGCTATGAAAGATACCAATAACCAATAACAACACAGGTGTGGAGCAACTGTAAATGTCTCCTGAACATTTGCCAGGAACATGCAAACACTCCCTGTGGAAATAACACCACAATTTTAATTCTAAATGTCCATGCAAAGCTGTGATCTGGGCTAAATTCCAGCAGTTTTCCCAATCTGACCCAAAGCAACACGCCATAGACTTCACCGGATCGTGGACTGGAGGAGATTTAGTACAAATGTGGCATCTGTTCAGCTGATTTAGTAACTTGCAGGCAGGGAACACTTTATACTGAGGCTCCTGTCATATCCTGAGCCAAATCTACAGTGTCCTGTGAGCTCTTGTTCAAATCAAAACTTTACAAAGGCATTGACAATTTTTTAGTTGTTGTTCCTCAATTGTTTGCAGTCAGTGTGGTTTTATTGATGATCAGGACACTAGCTTTAATGTTCCATAGCATGTGTGGGTGTTTGAGGGAAGAGCAGTTCTAACTGTTAGACCGTCAATATCTTAAACTGAATAAAAGAAGGATTATTTTTTTTCCCCACATAGCTCAGACCTTATTTTTATCACCGAATATTGATAGAATTTGATCATCTAATTGACCTGCCATTTATTTCTTATCTATTAACGGTGTAAGAAACATATTGACACTCACCACATCACTTAGCTTCAAGCAACAGGTTTCAGTTTGTCCCTTTTAAGCTTATGAAGTTCAGCTATTTCTAAATGTACAGCAAGTCCTCAAGTCATCATCCTGCTCTCCTGGGTTCACGCCGAAGGAGCTGGGTGTCGATCCCTAAAACAGTCATATTCATTATTCCAGATAAAATATCGGAGTCAATTCCTCACACTAGAAATTAGTCATATAAGATTTGATCAGATTTAGTCTCTCTTTCCTTGACATATTGATTATATCAGACATGTTTTGGAGATAATGAATTACTGTTTAATTAAAGCCCAGTCTAAAGTTCTAAGAGGTCTGGTGTATGATCTGGTAAATGAATTGTTGAAAAAATACAGGGATACGCTGATACTGGCACTGGTGCTGGTGTGATGCTGTGAATTTAGTTCTTGATTATACGTATATATATATATATATATATATATATATATATATATATATATATACGTATAAAGGAATATATATTCCTTTATACATATAAATATATATATATTCCTTTTATATATATAAAATATTATATATATATTATAATATTTATTTATTTATTTTTACACAGTATTTTCAATATTCAGAATATTCCAATTAACTGTTAGTTGTCGCCCTAAATCTGCCCTAATTTCATTACAGTTCTGTTACAGTGCTTTGTCATATTGCATTCTTTCTTGCTCTGTTGCTTTCTGTCCCTCTCTCTCTCTCTCTCTCGCTCTCTCGCTCTCTCGCTCTCTCTCAACAATTGGCTCAACCATAGTTGGCTAACCGCTGCCTCCCTCTGAGCCTAGTGAGAAGGCACTGTACACACACACTCTCTCTCTCTCTCTCTCTCTCTCTCTCTCTCTCTCACTCACACACACTCACACACACACAGTGTCTCTAACACAAACGCTGCTCACTACCATCCTCTAGATTACAGACTCCGACTTACACAAACACACATTTGAAGCCGGAGTTAACAGCAGTTCATGGAGTGATAAAGCACAACTCAAATCCAACCTTGTCTTAACGATAATATCATTCTTCAGAACTATATTTTTTTCCTTTATTTATTTTTTAAATGTATAAAATGATATAAATCTATATAAATCTGTCACGCTCCTCTTTTTCCCTTTTTACGGATAGTGAACTATCAAACTACAAGCAAAGAGCCAATCATCGTAGGCTCGGATGGCAGGTCGTCAAGTAGCTCGGCTCCTGTGAGATCCCATTCCTGTCACACCAGGGGCAGGAGGGTTATCATTATTTCCTAGAAAGACTTTTTATCCATGTTCAGCAAATCAGATTTGGCGAGTCTTTATAGTATCGTAGTATAAAATATAGCAGAGCTTTTATCTAAGTAGAAAACTAAAAAAAGAACTTAAATTGTTGAAAAGAAAAACATTATTTAATGAAAGTTAAACGTCAGGTTAAAGTTATTAAAATGACCTGTATATTCTATTACATGTATAACTCATACATTCAAGCTTAGCAGGTTTTCCTTGAGCTTTCAAGGGCATGCGATTCTCAAGTGTCACCTTTAATAACAAGCTCTAGCTCTTAACCTGAACAGAAATCCTATTATATATATATATTTTTTTTAATTTTGTAGGATGAAATATGCTGTTAGTTCCAAGAAGGCGTAGCACGAGACTATTTAAAACGTTTAGATTAACGATAAAGTGAAGAGAACAGGAGGCAAAGACCTAGAAGTCAAATTAACACTATAATTGTGTAATATATTATGAATATATTTTTAGAATTAGCTCTAATTGTAAATTGTAGATGAAAAGAAGACACTCGAACATTTAATGGGGCTTAAATATAGTGACTGGTTAAAATTTTGTTAAAGAACCATGTATATTGGCAAAAACAACCCTGATTCCCTGGACCTCTGGCTTCAAAATGGCACCAAAGCATCAGTATTCCAAGTTTGGTGATTTTCTTAGCGTACTTTTTGTCGCTTAGCATACGTTTGCTTACCATACGTTTGTTTTTAAACTGTAATTTTGGCCTTATACAATTAAAACATAGCTTAGCTTAGATTTAGCTCTCAGAAATAACTTCCAAACTGTTTGCCCTTACTGAGGTCGTGCCTAGGAATCGATTATGAAATAAGAATCAACTTTTGATTTATTGGGAGGTTTGTAGCCTCGTTTGCCACCATCATCACCATGAACCACACTCCTTCCTGGCAAATCAAATTTTCCACTCCTCCACGGTCTCTCTCGTTATGTTTATTTTATGCAACGATTCCCATTCTCGCCAATAATTCCGTTGTTGCCCTCATACAGTATTCACCTCATGTATTAAATACAGTACATGCTTCAGCCAGTGTATTTCACTCTTATCGTTCTCTAAGCGGAAAGTGTAGGTGATGTGTTCCATTAAGCGTAGGTGATTAACAGTTTCTCTGTAAAAGCCCTCAGTAGGGGGTTTCTCTTAAGCCAGCATTTTTTAACTGCTTTTTTGCTTGCTGCCATAAAAATCTGGGAAAGGTAGGCATCGCTTCAGTTATTTGTTTGGATTATTTCCAAGGTGCAGAGAGCTAAATGTAAGGCGAGTATCAAAACTCAACTCATCTGAAACTGCGGCATGTCACAGAAAGGCTGAATGAGAAGGCAGAAGTAAAAGCATGGGTTTGATATTTTACTCCACCTTTTTTCTACCGAGACCACCAAATCCAGCGTTTAGGGGTCAACACAAATTGGAAAATTGTGTCGAAGATTCTTGTGAAGATCTTGAGCATACCGCTTTCTCTGACTGAATATTAAAGGTTATCCGAGGACCAGCCATTGATCCGTATGAGCCTCTGAAGTCCGCACAATTGAATTCACCAATTTCTGTAGCTTTAAACTCCAGTTTTGGGGTCCACATTTTTAGAAATTGGTCGTTTTTAACACTCATGACACAATTTATCATCAAGTATGTTAGCGCAGACAAAACGTTTAAACCCGTACATCAACAGCACAGAGATTGAACAACACTGTACTATATGTAGGAAGTACAGTGACGGGGCTGACCATCATTCCCTCAGGTGTGTGTGTGTGTGTGTGTGTTTGAAATATGAGAACACCGTCAAGAAACTTTTCTCTTTTTTGTCTAATCCATATCTGCTTAATTTTACTAACAGCTGCTCTAAAAGGAAAACCTTGTGCTTTTTTTGAACAGGTAAACTTCCTCAGCAAAAGTCTTCTTCAGGTTCTATAGAGTAGCCTAACAGATGGGTTATCACTTGAATGTAAAACACCAGTTGTTACTTTCATATTCCTCATGAAAAACAAGATCACATAATATTCACACAGCTAAAGTCAATCTTGACATTTTTATTGTTTCTCTTTTTTAGCTTAGAAATACAAGACCAATATTATCTGAACTTATCGCCTGCTTGACCGTGTATATTTTATCAACAGTGTGTTTCTGGTAAATGTTCATGGACAAACATTTTTCTACATTTGTTGAGTTTAATACCACATGCACTCTTTCACATATTAAATGTTGTCGCATCCTTTTTTTTCTTTTTCTCACTCTACCACCATGGCAGTTTGTACCTGTGAATGAAGCCCCAATGAAGTGGGCATGACCTCTGTGTCCTTGTCACTGTAGGAGGCGTGGCCTCTGTAATGAAGGTGTGGCCTTTAGTCTGTCAATCTCAGTGAAGTAGGTGGAGTCTTTATACCTGTCGATCTCATTGAAGGAGGTGTGGTCTTTATACCTGTCAATCTAATTGAAGGAGGTGTGGTCTTTATACCTGTCAATCTCATTGAAGGAGGTGTGTCTTTATACCTGTCGATCTCATTGAAGGAGGTGTGGTCTTTACAGTCAGTTACAGTGAAAGAGGTGTGGCTTAATGCCTGTCAATCTCAGCTAAGGAGGTGTGGCATTTTTGTGCATGTCAGTAAAGGAGGTGTGGTCTTTAGGCCTGTCAATCTCAGTGAAGGAGGTGTGTCTTTATGCTTGTCAATCTCAGTAAAAGAGGTGTGTCTTTTTTGTGCATTTTAGTGAAGGAGGTGTGTCTTTTTTGTGCATTTTAGTGAAGGAGGTGTGTCTTTTTTGTGCATTTTAGTGAAGGAGGTGTGGCTAAGTTTGTACAGTACTGTATCATGTTTTATCACATCACTTTGTACTGCTTCATATCATTACAAAACCACTTTAAATCACATAAAATTAACTAGTCGCTTTAAATGTCTTCTTCATAACGAGATATTAAAGTGCTTATCTTGGATGGAGAGATACACACCCCACATCCCACATGCAATCTTTATTTGATGATTTACTTATACAGTAAATGTGTTATTACTAATTAACCTGCATCCTTGCGGGGGCCATAAAAATAATAATAATTAAAAAAAAAAAAACCTAAAAAGAACCACAATGGGCCCACGAGCCGTTGGTTGAAAAGGCCTAGCTGAATGCATCTTTTGCGTCTCACCTCCTCCATGTTTTTCGTGCTCTCTCAAGCTTTCTCTTTGTTGTCATTCATGCCACTGTCTCTTTCCTCCTACTCCCCAGCTCTCCGTTGTGTACGGTAATGAATGCTGTTTAGCAGGTGTGGGCCACTTGTTTTCATCAGAGGAGTGCCAAAACAATCATGAAGACACACACACACACACACACACACCTGCATGCATGCATACACACACAGAGCTGTGACACATGCTGCTGAGCAGCAGAGACTGTAAAGGCACAATCGCAGAGGGACATATTACACACACACACGCGCGCACACACACACGTATCAAAGCACCGCCTGGTGGGTAAAATGCTGCTGTGGCAACCAGACCATCTGGCTGCCGAGCTGAAGAGGGAGTACCTCGTTCTCTCTCTTTCTCTCTCTCTCTCTCTCTCTCTCTCTCTCTCTTTTTTTCTCTTCCTGTCTTTCTGTTTCTCCCTTTCACTACTTTTCCTTTTTCCCCTCTCCCCCCCCATGGCTTCTGGCCTGAATGGCACCAAGACACTTCCTCCCTACCCCACCTCTGTGTGTAAACCCTGATTCCACATACAGACTTAGCCTACTCTGTCATACACTCATTTCTAGATCGGTAACAATACTGCATTTTCATATCAGGATAAACTCCTAAGCTAGAAATGGCAGATATGACTAAATGTAACAGTACTTTCACTGTAAGTTCAATCATGTACATGTTTAATGTCTTACCTTCATGCTTTTTTCCATGTCTTGCATTAGTGTCAGAAACACTTTTTAAAAAATGAACAGAGAAATTCTTTTAACAGAGAAATGTATGATTAGCTAATGGTCAACTATTATATTACGCTACATCGAATAATAACTCGTAACCAGAAAGCTCTGGCTTTCTCCGCTAAAGAAAAACTTGGACTTAGAATCGCAGCTTGTAAACTCAGGACATCTCCTTAATCACTACAATCTCCACAATAACCTCAACCCCGAGTTCAGCAAGCGATCAGAATCAAAAGGTCGTCAACACCTCAACAGTAAACAGCACTGCTTTTCCTAACTTTCAGTGATTTATACTGTGTATATATTTGCTTTACACCAATCAACACACAAATTGCTCACTTGTTAAAACTGTAGCATTGACTCTAGCTCTAGTTCACTGTTTTGAGGAGCTAGATACACATCACTTATTACAGTTTGCTCTCTAGCTTGTTGCTAGGAAAATACGAACATGGAATCATGTTTCTTTCCCACACTTCGTAGCTTCAATGCACGGAGGATGAAAACAACATAATTCCGAGTTCCGACATCCCACTTCCGAGTAAAGTCATATGCGGTATAATTGCAGAATTGTTTTTCTTATCAAAGTTAGCTCTACTCTGTTCTTCACTGAAACACCTTTCAATAATCGATGGAAAGACGAATAAAAAATAAATGAACAAATAACATTTTAAGATTAAACTTCTTTTAAAGATACTAAAACAATTTCTACCTCCGTTTTGTGGGTATGGAAAAAAAAACTTGTATATCTCATTGAGTTTCTCACACTTACAGTTAACCCAAAGTGACTGTAAACATTTACATTTCCAGAAGAGGCTCTAATCCAGAGCGACTTACATTCCATCTCATTTTTTTATACAACTGAGCAACTGAGGGTTAAGGGCCTTGCTCAGGGGCCCAGCAGTGACAGCCTGGTGGACTTGGGAATCGAACTCACAACCTTTCGATTGATAATCAAGCACCGTAACCACAAGTCTACCACATCCCTAAATGTAACAGTACTTGAAGACAGGTTCACAATGCATGACTTGTGGTAAGTTCAATCATGTACATGTTTAATGTCTTACCTACCTGCCTACCTACCTACTTGAACACCTGCACCAGAGAAGGTATTGTTATCTTTTACAGCTTTGTAATCTTTTTGGAGTTTTTTAAATTTGGTGCATAGTTGCCCCGGCATTCGTCGATCTCCAACTTCCCTTAATTTTTCTGTGTCTTGGATTTTCCCCTCGCTAAGATGCACACTTCTGTGACCTTCAGGGTTTTGCTGCGTGACATTTAAGACTATCGAAGTGTTTTGTCACTGTTTCACACTGTACACTTTAAAAGCACTGCTAATAACACAACCCTGAGTAAAAAGCAGTGCCTATCCCCCTTTTAAATTACAAGTGTGAAACGTTTCTATACCCGGGGTTAAAAATAATAATACCCAGGATTACGCAAAAATAGTAAATATCATCTAAGCTGTTTGATATTTTACCTGCAGAGACAGAAAAACTAGAAAGTTCTCAAAGAAGCCTGGAACAACACAACACAACACAACAGCCCACGTTTATTAGAAAACTACATGACCATACCCAAAGGAAGTCATGTTATTTTATATTCTGTTATAATAATATCATTTCATACTTAGTAACCTTTCATCGCATTAGATTTGAAGGCATCTGTTGGAAGTTCTCCCTCACATTCAGCTGTTGTGGATGGTCTTACATGGTTAAACTAAAGACATGTCACTTTCACTGCATCGGATCATTTCACCTGGATTCTGACGAGTTGTTCTTACCTGATGCTTCGGTCATAAAGACTGTCCTGTGCTTATCCCAGGACAGTATACTCATACTAAACATCCTTACAGTGAGCTGTTATGTCTTGGATATGAGCTTGGTATGTGTTGATGCATATTGCTGGCACATTTAGTTTATTTAGTTCTCAGTTATTATCATATTATCAGAGCCTGCAGGTGCTTCACTTAAAGGTAGGGTCTCCGATTTTTGCGAAATGCTTCAGAAAACTGAGTCGGGCCTAATACTAAACAAAAAACAAAACAAACGTGTAGCCAATGTGTAGAAAGGGGCGGGTCTTGTCAATATGGGCGGAGAGAGTGTTCAGTGCGCATGTGTGACATTAGCAGAAAGCGTTTTTTACATTGACATGGAGGATAAAAACAAAGAAAGAAAGCGAAGAAAGGCTTACGATAAGGCAAGAAGTAGGACGTGTTAATATAGGATCAGCTTTCCAGCGCTGGAGAGAACTGAAGGAGCGGGAAGTTGGCCGCATATTCACAGATTGGAGTTTCCCGAGAATAATTCCTGAGCTAAACGCTGTTACTTCACAAATAACACCTCTTTTCTATGGTAGTAATGTAGAGACGCAGCTACAACCGCATTTTGTGTAGTAACAGCATTTAGCTCAGGAGTTATTGACTCAGGAAACTCCAATCTGTGAATATGTGACCAACTTTTACTTAAGATGCCGAGGCGTTTTTTTCCTTCTCGATAGGTGAGTAACGTTGGTTTTGCTTTGTTACACAGAACTAATATATGCCGTCCTTTGCATGATTATGCTTGTGTGTCATTTTTGCTTGTTTGTTTATCTGCAATCGTATTGTTCTTCCCTTCAGCTATAATAGACACATTTCTTTCCATTAGTTGCCTGGGTTACGAATGTGTGTGTGGGCGGCGCTATCAATACAGGGGTGGGACCCATTTGGGTTAGGGGCGTGTTTGTTTTGGTGATTTCAAATGTCAACAATGGCTTTCAAACATCGGAGACCCTACCTTTAAGTTATCAAATCCTTGGATGTGCTGTTCAGTGGTTAAAGACATTTTTTGCTCAGTTCTCTCAGTTGTCAGTCTTCCAGGACTTTTGGCTCTGGGTTGCATTTACACTTAACCCCTCGCTGATTAATTACCGTAGTATTCCTGCAAAAAGTGCATATGTGAAAGGGGCATGAAAGGATCAATTTGGAGAACGTGGGCGTCTTCAAAGCTCCCCTTCATGGCCCTATTCAACAGGGGGATGAATGGCAGTGGAATTTTGATTATACTCTACTTACCACCATTTTGAAACAATCCTCTTATTGGAGACTTTGATTATTTTGTTCTTTGTAATTTAATAGTGTTAACACTTTAATAATGTTTAAACACTTCATAAAATTAACTGAAAATGTTGGTCCAATAAAGCTGTTGCTCCTTTTGGGAGCTTTTAATGTCTGTAGTTATTATACTGTAGGGTTTCTTTGCTTTGTTTCTGCATTGCACTCCAGGAGTTCAAGTGTGTATTCAGAGACACTGCAGGCCTTCCGGCTTTGTCTCTTTCGCAGCTTTCAGTGCCCTTTAACAATATTGGCTTGTTCTTTCTTTTCACCCTCTAACTCCCCCTCTGGTTGCGTTTTTTTCCCCCTCTGTGTGTTTCTCTCACTCTCATCTGCTCTGTTTTGTGGCATTCGCCTGCTACAAGCCTGGCCCGTGTACGAAGGGAGGAGGGAGGAGGCGGAGACGCAAATGGCCAGATTGATTTACTGAAGACAGCAGTGCATGAATCCACACACCCCTCCTCTCCTTCTCTTACTTCCGCTACTCCTCCAGCTCTCTCTCTCTCTCTCTCTCTCCTCACTTGCTCTGTCCCCCTCCTCTCTCTATCCACACTGTGGTGCTCCAAGAACAGGAAGCAGAATACTAAAAATAGAGAGAGACATAAAGGAAGACGGTAAGTAAAGAGAGAAAAACATGTCCTGACTGACAGATGGACAGTCAAAACCTGGAAAGAGAGCAGAGTAAATAGAAAAAAAAAGAACAGAATTAGCCTCAATCTACCTCTAGTTTTCATAGAGAATTGATCCAGTAGGAAGAGAAATGAAAAACTTGTTAAGTCTTTCTCACACTCTTGACATTATACCTAGTCTCAGGTACTTAACCTGTAGCACCAACGCTAATTACTGCTCCACTAGACGCTAATGCTCCATTTGCATGTTGTTGGGATGTCATGAGCAGGCCTCTCTCGTGCTCATCAGCTCAATGCAAACACACACTCACACAGGCACCTCCATCTGCCTACTGGGATGGGAATACACAGTTGTGGGGGAATGACAAGTCAACTCTGGCTGGACCTTCGGTCTCTTGCTCTTCTTCTCTCAAAGTGCTTCACATTAGCATGCTCTGACTCTAGTGTCTAGAGTGCTTAACACATCAGGGCAATCGTAATCCATTAGATATAGATGCCTTGTTATTGTCCTCTTAGTTTCTTTTGTAGATTGTAGTTTGTATAGGGCTTTTCCTGAGACCAAGGACACTTAAAGTGGTAAAGGAGGGTGTATGAGAGTGTAGTAAACAGAGTGGTAGAACAAGTTGTATGATGGTAAAGGAGGTTGGATAAAATGATGGTTAGGAGAGAGGTAAAGAAAAATAGAGTGGGTATTAAGCAGGGTAGTAGAGGAAGTCAGAAAAAGTGGTTGTGAGCATGGTGGTAATGGAGGTTGGATGAAGGGATTCTTATCTGGATGCAATAGGAGGTTAGATGAAAGGGTAATAAGGATGTTAGCTGCTGGAGGTAGAGTGCTAGAGGAGGATAGCTGAGGGTTAGATGAAAGAGTAGTAAGCAGGATGGCAAAGGAGGTTATATGATGGGGTGCTGAGCGGGGTAACGGGAAGCTGGGTGAAAGGGTAGTGAGCTGGGTAATAAAGGAGCAGGGTGGGAGCGAAGGTTGGATAACAGCATAGTGAGCAATGAGAAAGCGCAAGTTGTATGATGGTATAGTCAGCTGGATGGTAGAGGAGGTCAGATGAAGTGGTAGTGAGCAGTATGGTAGAGGAGGTTGGATAAAGTGATAGGTGAGAGATAAAGACAAGGGAGCTGGGTGAAAGGGTAGTGAGCAGGGGGGTAAAGGAGATTGAATAAAGAAGCAAGGTGGGAGTGAAGGTTGACTAACTGTGTGATGTACAAAGAGGAAGTGCGAGTTGCTGTATGATCAGCAGGATGGTAGAGGAGGTCAGATGAAGGGGCAATGAGCAGGATGGCCAAGCAGGTTGAATGAAGGAGACCAGAGCAGGATGGTAGGGGAGGCTGGATGAAGGGGTAATGAGCAGGGTGTTAAAGTAGTTTGTATGAAATGATAGTCAGCAGGGTGGTAGGGGATGTTTGGTCAAAGGCTAATGAGCAGCGTGGTAGAGGAAGTTAGATAAAAGAGTAGTGAGCTGCTGGTTGGGGAGGTTGGAAGAAGGGGGTAGTTACCAGGCAGGCAACGTGAGATTTGGTAAGGTATAGTGTTGTGGATGCAGAAGACAGGGATAGGTGGAGAGAAATGATTCGCTGTGGCGACCCCCGAAGGGAAAAGCCGAAAGAAGATAGTAAGCTGACCACCAAAAGGTACACTATTAGTTCAAAAAATAAAAAGTCTCATCTGGCCCCTTGAAGGGTTACTTAATCTGTCTAGCCCAGGCCAGAGGTGTCGTCTACTTCAGGGTTTAGGTTGTCAAATGTGGCTTGGTTTTGTGGACAAGAATTAAGGTTTTAATTCCAATATGAGTAAGGCAAATATAGGAAACCAGCAATGGAGGAATTTCTACATTCTACTTTAGTCGTAAGGGTCTAATGGCATAAGGTTAGTCAGAGGTTGATTACAGTTAGCCTGCATTTTAGTGATGTAGAGATGGTCAGATCTTCCAGATGATCAGAATAAAGCTGAATGGCCAAGTAATGAGGAGGTGGCAAACTCAAGATAGAAAGATTGAATAGGTTAAACTTTTAGGTGAGATTATGCTGTCCATGATAAAATGTCTGTCAGACATAGCAACTGTGGGTATCTGATTGTGGAAAGGAAAACAAATATGCGTGTCCTCAGTGTAGCAGTGTAAGAAACAGTTATGTGTAAGTATTACATCATGAAGAGGACCGATATTGAGGCAGAAGAGTAAAGGACCAAGCATACAGGTCTGGAGGACTCTTAAAAGTCTGCTTGGAACAGATGTGGATACTCGTGCCAGCCACCTGATACGAGTGCACCTCCAGGCATGATGCAAGCTACTGCCATATTATGCGAGTGAAACTTAGGCTGGTGAGGAGGAAGAGGAGGATATTATGGTTAACTGTTTGGTAGGCTAGAGAGGTTCATGAGGTCCAGGACTGGTAACCGTTTGGTGGTTCAGATTTACTGTCAAGGGAAGTTCTCCTAAAATGTTTGTGGTGTCTCAGTTCAAATGAGACCGTTTGGGATTCACAATTTAGTTCTGGGTATGAGGGAGACGGCTGGCTATAGATAACACGGGTGAGAGTTTTTGAACAAGAAGAAAGGAGAAATGCCTGTTGGTAGCTGCCTCACACTGAGTGATGTATGTTTTTTTTTTCTCTAAATGGACATCACTCTTGCGATCTTAAAGGCAGCTGAAATGTGTCCTGATTGAAGAGCTTAACTGTCTGCATTCGTGTTTTCTGCATACATTATGATTGTTTCATTTTCTCTTGCTGTGTCAGTGTGAGGGACAAGAACAAGAGAGACTTCCACATCTTTCTCTCTCGCCTTCTCTCAGTCACACTCTCCGTCTCCGTCTTGTGGACTGTATCCGTGATTTTTTTTGTTTCTCTATGTTTCCCCTTGTCTTAATCTGTCTCTCCTAACCATGTCTCTGTTTCTTTTCAATACCATAGAACATGACCGTTTTTTACAGTCTCTTCTCTTCCTGTCTTTCTGTCTGAGGCTCAGCCTTTGTCTTTGTTTCCCTCTCTGTTTTTCTCACACAATTTCTAGGTTTCTGTCTTTTGATTTCTGTTTCCCTCTCTCTCTCTCTCTCTCTCTCTCTCTCTCTCTCCCTCTCTCTCTCGCTCTCTCTCTCAGTAATGGTGTGTGCTAGCAGGGCTGCTGAGGGCTTTATTGGATTGGAGTAGGATTTCAGTGACTGTGTTTAACATGCACCCAGCCTCTGCAGCGCACACACACACACACACACACACACACACACACACACACACACACACACATTACCCCGCCTCTCTTGGTTTTTAATGGCAGGCTGTTTAAACTGTGTGTGTGTGTGTGTGAGAGAGAGAGAGGGAGAGAGAGAGAGAGAACGTGCGTTTAGAACGTTTAGGAGGAGGCGGTGTTGCTCAGTGAGCGGAAGCTCCATGTGCTGGCTCTTCGTACCCCCTTCTCTCTCTCTCTCTCTCTCTCTCTCTCTCTCTTTCCTTCTCTCTCTCTCTCTCTCTCTCTCTCTCTCTCTCTAACACACACACTTCTTTTTCTCCCTCATTAATATCTTATTACATTAGTGTTTGCCAGTGGCCATCTTCACATTTCCTGGTCCACACACACACACATATGCAGGAACGTCGTGCTAAATCGAGAGTTATTTTTAAACCTCTCGATCCCACAGACAAGAACGAGTTGAGAGAGATAAATGGAAAAGAGCAGCTAGAATAAAGCACACAAGTTTATTACCTTTTTAACACTCAAACACAGTGGGCCGTATTAAGAGATTAGTTAGACCTGGTTTATACGTGTCAGCTTACTTCAGGGTGACTTGCATGGGCGTGTATATAGGTGTCTGCCTTCATACTCACACATAATGTGAATGAGTCCACTAGGGGGCAGAAAGTGAAAAACTAAAGTCTATGTGCTTCAATGCAGAAAACATTGAGAGATACGTACTACTTACGTACAGGTTTCAGATCACTAATAAAGTTGAACAGATATTGAGCAGTTTGGGATTTTTCCGATTCTTTCTACGTAATATTTTGAGCTAAATGGACTGTTTGAACGAAGGTTTTTGGGACATACGTCTGCTAAGCAATGTTCCCGGAAGACGACCGTAGAATACTCATGATGTACACATTGCTGTCGCACTAAAAATATCTGTTTGTTCTGCATACATCTCATTCTGATACCGACTCATTGTTTTGTCTTTTATTATTAGCACATGTTGGCTGCACAGATTTGTCATTAAGTCACATGACCATAAGGGAAGTGTTGACTCAAGTGGTTAAGGCTTGAGGTTGTTGTTGAGGATCGAAGTTCAAGACACTGCACTGCCATGCTGCCACTGTTGGGCCCTTGAGCAAGGCCCTTAACCCTTACTGCTCCAGGGACGCTGTATCATGGCTGACCCTGTCCTCTGACCCCAAACTCCAAAGTTGGGATACACAAAGAAAGAAATTCACTAATTCTGTGGAACTCAGCAAATTGACCTCACCAAACAACCTCAAGAACTTACCTCAAGAAGTTCCTCAGAAGTTTGCTTCTCTGCCAAGTACTTCTTAAATCTTGTCTCTGTTTGATTATTATAATAATGTGTGATGATGGGTGTAGATTGAGATGTCTGACAAGTTAGCTCCAATTGGTGTAGCAAAACGCATGGCTATTGGCGTCTGCAGATTTTGCCAAGACTTCAGCTTGAGGGAATAAGAGGACAAGTAGAAGACTACCCTCAGCTTCTAGCCCCAGCCCCTACCCCACAAACACAAACACAAAAACCGACTGTTAGCATGCCTACTAAATAAACACAATAATAATGCCTCATATCCATGTCAGTAAATTCCACAGGATACCAAATAATCTTAGTCCATTCAACCCAAAATTCTACATTCTGTCTTTCTATCTACATTCTCATTTCAGTGTACACATAAATGTATTAAATACTCTGTTTTTATCAAAATACTTAGCTATTTAGTCATCTATTTTTTACTTATGTTAATGATGATCTTTTGGTGTAATGGGATCCAGACAGTATTATTTTATGTTCTTTCTTTCTTTCTTTCTTTCTTTCTTTCTTTCTTTCTTTCTTTCTTTCTTTCTTTCTTTAAATGAGGATATTAAGTAGGTAGCTGTATAGGTTTAGCTATATGTTTCGACAGCTCTTTTCTGTAATGCTTGCTTAATAAAACCATTTCTATTTATTCATAATTAAAATATGTGTAAATTAATTTCATCTGGCACATGAGTCTAACAACCAATGACACGGGTCAATTCAATATATTATATATAGTGTGTGTGTACCTGTATGTGTACATGTGTACTTGTTAAGGGACTCCCAGGGCTGCACACCTGTTTGTGTGTGTGTGTGTGTCTGTGTGTGTCTGTGTGTGTGTGTGTGTTTAGGCTTTTCTCTGACTGTTTAATTAAATAGCCATTTGCCTTAATGAGCTCATTTCACAGTCTGATGAGCCAGACCCCGCACACACACACACACATGCATGCACACAACCTTCTATAAACACATCAGTGTGGCTAGAAATTCTACCAAGAATCAGCATGAATTGTGTGCGTGAGTGTTTGTGTGTGTGTGTATCTGCATGTATGTTGTTGAATATCAAGTTGTGGTAACAAAGGTTACTCTGGGTCAGTGTTGATTCAGCAAGTATGGAGTAATACCAGTGTAGTGAACAGTGTAAAAAAAAGAAAATACCTTATTGAATTAAAATAATAATAATCCATTTTATTTATGGACGCCTTTATAGTCAGTCAAGGTCACCAAACAAATTCATACAAGTAATAAATAATAAAATAACAGTAAACAACAAGAAAATAACATAAGGAGATTAAAGAACATTAAAATATAATAAGCACTTCTGAATAAATAGGTTTTGAGTCATGTTTTGAATGTGATATGATTGATAGTGAAATTCTGATACTTTTATTTGTACAACATTTGGCCCACTTTGTTCGACCGAGCCTGCTGATATTTTCTATAAGTGCACGGGGACATTTCAGTGTTTATCTGTGCTCACTACATGAAATTGCAATTCTTGCAATAGTTTATTGTATTATTGCACATACTACAGGTCGTCATTCAGGCTGCTGTCAGTCAAACTGTGCGTTACCATGGCAACACACACAGCTCTGTACAGCCGTGGCTCGTTTGGTGATGTTTGGTTACATTGTGTCTGATATGTTACTGGATAGGGGACACGGTGGCTTAGTGGTTAGCACGTTCGCCTCACACCTCCAGGGTCGGGGTTCGATTCCCGCCTCCGCCTTGTGTGTGTGGAGTTTGCATGTTCTCCCCGTGCCTCGGGGGTTTCCTCCGGGTACTCCGGTTTCCTCCCCCGGTCCAAAGACATGCATGGTAGGTTGATTGGCATCTCTGGAAAATTGTCCCTAGTGTGTGATTGTGTGAGTGAATGAGTGTGTGTGCCCTGTGATGGGTTGGCACTCCGTCCAGGGTGTATCCTGCCTTGATGCCCGATGACGCCTGAGATAGGCACAGGCTCCCCGTGACCCGAGGTAGTTCGGATAAGCGGTAGAAGATGAATGAATGAATGAATGTTACTGGATATTAATTCCGTATCTGTCGTTTAAAGAAAAGCGCTGTTTTTGCGTCGTACTGAGTGTGAACGCACAGCCGTGCTCGTATTCACTACAGCAGCACTCTTTTACTCGTACAGTATTTCTTCAGTGTTGGGCAGATCACAGGATTGTAGTAAAGCACACATTTGAATACATTAATGTTTTATAGTAACAGCTATTTCACAGGGACCTGTATTACAGATACTCAACATCCCAGTCAGTCAGTCAGTCAGTCACTAAACCTGCCAGCTAGCTATCCATCCAGCTCTCTGTCCATCCAGTCATCTATCCATCTAGTCAGCCAGCTGGATCTCCATCCAGTCATCTATCTGTCCATTTATTCAGCCAGCCAGTCATCCTTCTATTCATCTCAGTTTATTCATCCAGCCTTCTACCTTTCCATCCATCCCTCTGCTCCATCTCGTCTATATAAGCAAGCCAGCCATCCATCCATACATCTATACACCCATCTCTACATTGCATCATCTTCCATCCATACGTCTACTTCATCCATCTACTACATCCATCCATCCATCCATCCATCCTTCTCATCCATCTTATCCATGTTATCTGTTCTTCCACTTATTTATGCCATCAATTTAGCATTCTCTCTACTCCATCCATCTATTTTGTCACCTATCCATCCATCTATACACCCATCTATACATCACATCTTTATCATCCATCCATCAGTCTCATCCATCCATCTCATCAGTGTTATCCATCTATCCATCCATCCATGTTACCCATGTTGTCAATCCATCCATCCATCCATCCATCCATCTCGTCCTTGTTATCCATCCACCCATCCATCCATCCATGTTATCTATTCTTCCACCTATTTATGCCATCAATTTAGCATCCCCTCTACTCCATCCATCCATTTTGTCACCCATTCATCCATCTATACACCCATCTATACATCACATCTTTATCATCCATCCATCAGTCTCATCCATCCATCTCATCAGTGTTATCCATTTATCCATCCATCCATGTTATCCAGGTTGTCCGTCCATCCTTCCATCCATCCATCTCGTCCTTGTTATCCATCCATCCATCCATCCATCCATCCATCCATCCATGTTATCTATTCTTCGAAAAATTTATGCCATCAATTTAGCATTCCTTTTACTCCATCCATCCATTTTGTCACCTATCCATCCATCTATACACCCATCTATACATCACATCTTTATCATCCATCCATCTCATCAGTGTTATCCATTTATCCATCCATCCATGTTATCCATGTTGTCCGTCCGTCCATCCATCCATCCATCCATCCATCCATCCATCCATCCATCTCGTCCTTGTTATCCATCCACCCTATTCTTCCTTCCTTCCTATTCTTCCACCTATTTATGCCATCAATTTAGCATTCCTTTTACTCCATCCATCCATCTATACACCCATCTATACATCACATCTTTATCATCCATCCCTCCATCCATCCATCCATCCATCCATCCATCCATCCATCCATTTAACACTGATTCTCAGTTACAGTAATAAGCAATATTTGTGTATGCAACAATTAAAAATAACATATTATTCCTGCTCTTAAATAGTTGTTTTGCTGGCACTTAGTTATCAACTCTAGATCTTAACCTGGATGTAGATCTTGATTTTAAACCTTGGGAGATTCTGGAACGTTGTGACATATCAGCCTCTGTGGTAATATTCAGCTCAATAAATCTACCATCTGGCTCAAAATAAACTGAAAATTACCCACCAGTGATCAATGTTACCTGCATTTACTTTGTTATAGAATTGTTGATTTAACCCCTAGATGGAACCCTTAATGTTTTCAGAAAGGTCATGTGCCATAATTCATCTAACAGCATCATAATGCCATGCTGACTGTTCTGTTTCATCACCGGCTTCTCCCTTTAATTTGTTTGGTTCAATACGGAGCAGCATCTGTGCCACTTCATTTAAAGTTGATGCTCCTTTCCTTTAATTATGCGCATGTGTGCGCGTGAGTGTGTGCATGCATGCGCATGTGTGTTTGTGCATGTGTACACATGCACACGTGTGTGTGTGTGTGTGTGTGTGTGTGTGCGTGAGTGTGTGTTTGAACTGGAGGATGAAGAGTCACTTGGTTCACATCATAGAATTCTTCTGCTCTTTTGTGTGTGTCTGTACTCTTTCCCTTTTTTGTGCCAGCGCACTGAAGTGAGGAATCTTGTACTGAGAGAGAGAGAGAGAGAGAGAGAGAAGAGGAGGAGGAGTAAGACATAAAAACAAAAGAGATGGGAAGGAGGAGGAGGAGGAGCAGGAGGAGGAGAGAGATGGTTACGGAGAAAAAAGTGACAAGGGAAAAAGAGAGAGAGAGAGAGAACAGAGCGAGAGATGGAGGGATGGATGGAGGTTGGTTATTGGTTGAAGTGTCCACTGCACCGAGCCCTGGAGGATTCAGTAGGGGGACGGATCAGGATCAGGAGGTTGCTATAACAACAGCACCTTGGTGGTTCTCTCACTCACTCAGACACACTCTTGCTTTCTCTCTCGCTCTCCCTCTCTCTCTTATGCACGTGTGTTCTCTGTCTTTCTCTCTCACTTGCTCTCTCTCTCTCTCTCTCTCTCTCTCTCTCTCTCTCTCTCTCGCGCTCTCTCTTATGCATGTGTGTTCTCTCTCTCTCTCTTTCTCTCTCTCTCCTATTCCTCCAGGCACACGAAAGCTTTATGTCGGTCTCAAGCTCTCTTCCTTCATTTCCTCCCTCCCATTATTTTCCTCCATCTTTCTGCTATCATGCTTGCTCTCTTTTTATGTCTTACTCCTCCTATTCTCTCTCTCTCTCTCTCTCTCTCTCTCTCTCTCTCTCTCTCTCTCTCTCCCCCTTGCTGTGTGTTCTTCCACATGGGAGCAGTGCAAAGAGCACGAGTGTTTGTGTGAGCTACTGAAAGCCCTAATAGGCAGTGACACAGAAAAACAAACTCCAGGCTCTACACACACACACACACACACACACACACACACACACACACACACTGTTTGCTCCTCCCACCATAAAGCTTCCGTCTACATTATTTAACACAACGTAATAGTGTAGTGTGTTTACCCATAATATACTGCAGCAATCACAGCGCAACGGCGTTCCAGTCACACAGCTATGGGCTCATTGTGTCTCTGTCCATCATCACTTCATCCATACTCTCTGCTTGTGTGTGTGTGTGTGTGTCACACTTACTTGCAACACACGTTTGTAATTAAGCTTCACTCAGCATTCCGTCTTTTTATGAAGCTGATCTTTAAGGTGGTAAAAATCCCACGCGCATCCAGCAAAGCTGCACAAGTCATCATCACTCCAAGCCATTTTTGTCATTCTCATTTAATTAAAACAGAAGCTAATGTAAGCTAGTTGGTTTAATTAAATATTATTTAATGTCACAAATTCGCTTTTATTGACTCATTTGTTCGATCAAACCACAAAGTCTCATTTTAGATATTTGAACGGGCAGTTTTGTAAATCGTTTCTGTTTATGTTCGGTTTAACTGTGTATACGGTACATATCCGGCTCAGTGAACAGGACTAAGGAGATCACTTGCTTTCCTGAAACCAAAGCTCTGTTTTTCACATGAAGATATTTTAATATCCTTAACTGTCTCACATACGTAAAATTTGAGAAGAGAAACTGAAACAGAAATACAAATAAATTCCAAGAGTTACCGACAGAGTAACCGAGTGACTTGTAACTATAGCAGCAAAGACAGAACAGGATCGCTTTTTATGAGAATACACATTGATTTCTTTTTATTTGATTCCGTTTCAGTGAGACTGTAGTTGTATGGAATTAGTTGAACGGCATGAAATGAATTCATAGTAGTTTTGAATGATTTTTTTCTTGAGTGCTCCATGTGATGGAATACAGGCTTGTCCCATACAGTGTGAGGAAAATAAAAACATGATTACAAATAATGCAGTGAAACAAAGCTACTTTGTGTTAAATTGGCTGCATAAATGTGATTAGTTTTAATATCGAACCGAACAATGGCGCTGTTCGTTTCAGCCGAAGCTAAGAGGTAAACGACAAGGACAAGTGTGAAAATGGCATCCTAACTAACATGACAAATAAGAGGAGGACAGAATGGCGTGCATTGTTCTCTCTCTCTCCCTTTCAGGCTCTCTTTTCTTCCTATCTCTCTCTTTGTGTGTGTGTGTGTGTGTGTGTGTGTGTGTGTGTCTTGAGTGGGAGGGTGTTGTGACTGACACACAGACTAATCGTCTTTACGGCATGATAAAGTGGCACGAGCATCGACAGGCGTCGTGCCGTCGGTTGCCGTGGCAACCCCGCCCAGAGGTGTAGCGCCGGAGGAACGCGACCTACCTACATACAATTGCAACACACACCTGCAACTTAATATATAAAATATATATATTAATATATATACACACACCTGTGAATGAGAGCAAGAGACAAGATAAACCGATGGAAAATAAGAAAAGCAGAAAGATCTGTTTTATCCCGTTTTATCCCGTTTATCTTGCTTATCTCGTTTACCTGTCCAGATAACACTTTTCAGTAAACACGAGTCGCCTTTGTTTCCCCATCATGATCTCACTCTTCATGGAGAGAGAGAGAGAGAGAGACGGGAGGGAGAGAAGACATGCTGCCTCGGAGGAGAGCTGGAGAGAAGATCCATGAATCTCGTTATTTCAGAATCTCATTTGGCATGTTTCAGCGGAGTGGCGCGCGTGGGGCGTCTCTCTCTCTCTCAAAAACACACAAATACACACACAAACACACACATATAGACACACATAGGTCTGTAGGGATGCGGTGTGGAAGAAGGTGGGTGGCATATCGTAGCTGAATATGAGGCAAATTTGTCACTCACGCTCTCATCGCCATTCCGTAATTAACCCGCACATATGCATGCTATGCTGTCTTAATCTCACACACACTGTTATGCACATGGCGTGACACAAAGATGCACCCAGGGATGGACTGACAATCTTCACATCTTCACATACGCACATGCGCAATTTCTCCCCCACCCCCCGCCATAATTAACGGGCTGTTAAATGTGTTGACTGAGAGTCATTAGCACAAATGGAACGAGGGATGAAGAAGAGGTGGCGAGGGACAAGAGACACTCTTCACCTCCTTTAATACTCAAATTTCTTGTCCTCATCCTGCAAGTGTCTGACACTTTTTATGCACATAGATATTTGCTATCATTAGCTCTCTGCCACGCTGGCGGTAAAACCCGGCAGGTTAGGGATTGCGTGATGAGAAGAACAGTATAGAAGCGTAGAGGCATTCCCATTGCATCGCAAAGAATTTCCGCAGGGTTTGTTAAGGATATAATTTATGGCTTTGTTGGTTTTAAAATCATCTAACGTTTTTTTTTTGTTTTCTTTTCTTTTTTTTTATTCAGCTGCACAGAACGAACAATTGTCCTTGTCTGATGACTGCCTTTGAACAAGTGATTGAAAACGATCTGTTAAACAGTGTAAGCCATCATATTCTACTCAGCACTGGTATTTTAGTTTAGCCGTGTACGTTTGTGCGTTTCTCTGTGTGTTTATGCGATGGTGTTTGTGTCGGAGACGCCAGCGACGCTCGGCTTAGACAGAACTTAATGGCTGAGACGAATTAAGCAAAGGAACGTAAATGTGATGGGGACTTGCCAGTGTGTGAACAATGAACCTTTTAGAAGTGACATTTCATTTTCACATATTTTCTTTAACTCTCTCTTCTCACTTTCCGGCTCACCGTTTCGGCTTCATCTGTCTCTCAGGATAATGATTAAGTGCTAACTGGGGTTTATCATCACCTTGTTCTCTTTGAGTGATTCTCCCTCTGACTAAAAAGAGTCCAAAAAGAGAGGTGTGTGTGTGTGTGTGTGTGTGTGTGTGTGTGTGTGTGTGTGTGTGTGTGTGTGTGTGTGTGTGTGTGTGTAAGGAAGAGATATGTAGTTAGTTTAGTTATACAGAATGATGTACTGCCAAAAGAGAAGTTCCATTTAGCAAGAGCTCACCATAAAGCTTCGAGCGGTTAACTGCTTTGAATGAGAGTGTAATTACCTCTCAAAAGGCCTCACTTTAAACACAAGCATCTGCAAAGATTATAGGACTCATAGCTCCTGGAACAGAAGGAATTGTACACAGTTTATATAAAGCAGAGAGTATGGCCTCATCTGACAAATGTCAGGGTAAATTAGAAATTAAATACGAGCCTCCGCTCAGTTTAGAAACATTATCTCTCCTCTTATTAGCGATTTTAATTTCCCTATAATGAGAAATATTTTCTAACACCGACTCCTAGTAAGGTTGTCTTTATTTTTGCGAATTTCTATTATTTACAGTATAAAAGAACATCTAAAATTATTCAGCAAGCAAGAAGCATGTTAAAGAAATCGAACCTATTTTAAGATGTTCAGTTCTTCTAGCAGTATTTCTGATGCAGCTTTCCACTTTCGCTTTTTTGAGGCACTTTACCAAAGAGGACTTTTTTTTTAAAGGAAGTTCCAAAATAAGGACAGAGCTTCACTGCTTTTCAAGTGACAGCAACTTATTAACCAAATATGTGTGTTTAATGTACATATGACAGGGTTAATCCTAACCCTAACTTATTATTTAAAAAAGTAAGCCATTTATTAAAATGTGTGTGACAATAAATTGAATACAGACCTGTGTTCATTCTGGTGTGTCCAATTTTGACAGGTGGTATAAATTTTGAGAACGTAATGGCTCTGTACCAGACCTAATATTCAACTCAAATTAGTGTAAGGAAATCTAATCATTTTACTCTCTCTTTCTTTCTCAGCTTCAGGAGACCGTCAAAAGAAAATTGGACAGTGCTCAGTGCAGATCACCTTTAAATGGTGACCAGAATGGGATCTGTGATGGAAGCTACTCTCCAACTACAAAGAGGCTGCGTAAGGAAGGTAACAGTGGACTGGATTCTCTGGGCACTTTGCCCAACAGTGTACCCCCAATCTCTCCATTACACCAAATGGACATCAAGCCCACGTTACCTACAGGCAACAACACGACGTCTAACAACGCAATTGGTAATGGTAATGCTGGGACCAACCACATTACAGGACGAACAGAGGAACTGGGTAAGAATGGCGGCATGCCGGACATTAAACTGAACGGATCTTTGGATCTGGACGATGGTTTTAGCCTTCTAAAGGACATGAAACAAGAGCCTCTAGACGACGCAACAGGGATCGAATCTTCAGACACCTCGCTGTCAAATCAGAACAAGTTGTTCTCTGACATTAACTTGAATGATCAAGAGTGGCAGGAGTTGATTGACGATCTAGTGAACACTGTTCCAGAAGACGACATGCATGATCTCTTCAGTGAAGATTTCGAGGAGAAGAAGGAGGTTAGTGATTTCACCCGGCCCACAACAGAGCAAACACAGAATCTGCAAGAACCTGTACCTCCTCCAGTTGCCACAGCACCCAACAATCCACCACAGACACAAGGCGGACAGATGGGCTCTCCTCAGGTTCGCCCAGCTTCTTCTGGACCACCGTTTGCCACTGCCGCCAACGGCACCCCACCCCAACAGCCCTTGCAGCAGTCTCCTGCAGTTGCTATGGCATCTGGATCTCCTGCTAGCTGCATTGCTCGTTCTCCCCAAACTCCCACACAGGCCCAGACACAGACCTCCAGACCTGGGAATGGATTTATGATGAATCCTGGTCCTGGTGTGGGTCCCCCAGGGTCAACAACGGTAGCACCAGTAGGTCCTGGAACGGGAGGAGCAAGTGGACCAGTCCCGGTTCCTGTTCCACCAACCACTGAACTCTCACCGGCTGAACAGCTAAAGCAGATGGCAGCACAACAACAGCAACGTGCCAAGCTCATTCAGCAGAAACAGCAGTCACAGGCAGCTAGCTGGTCCCCTGCCGGAGCACCAACAAGCCCTTATGGTGGTCCCTTCAACCCTGATAAACCAAATAGCCCCATGATGTACCCACAAGGCTTCAATGCCACTAATTCAATGGTGCCCAAACCCGGCATGAACAACTACCTCCCACAAAACCATATGAACATTATGAACCAGCAACAGCAGCAGCAACAATCTGCCAACATAGCTGCTTGTTCAAGGCATTCTGGGCAGCCGTCTTATAACAACACCAAACCATTAAGTCATTTCAGCGGCGTTGACCACATGAGTCAGCGAATGACCCCCCCAATGGCCAATCAAGTCAAAAATCCAATGATGCCCTATATGCAGGGGACAGGAGGACAGGGTGGCGGGCCACCCCCTTCTCAAGGTCCCATGCCTGGGCAGACAGCACATCTGACTGAAGAGCAGAAGAGGATGATGATGATGAAGCAGAAGGTGCTTGGTCAGGGTTTGCCATACAGTGCGATGCAGCAACATGCACAGGTAAGATGCTTGGTTATGTTCTGCTTGTGTTATGCTCTGTTATCTTGGACAAGCTAATGCGACAATCTTAACCTTAGTTAAGTCTTAAGTATGTCTAGTTTTAAAAGTAAGGTCTGCTCTTAAAAAGAATAGCATTCAAATCGGTTGGTTCTGACAACTTCTGGAGATCCCCTGCTTTATTCTGATTCACCATAATGAACCATATAATGAAGAGAATTTAACAATTAGAAAATGGTTTAGATTAGCTGTGTTGGATGATGTTAGGCCTCCTCTTCATGGCACTGGGTCCCTGTGGTCCAGGATTTGATCAACCTGTGGTATTTTCTTTAACTGTCTAGTGGGGTACATTTTCTTCTTACTATTAAGAATTTAATAAATCGGCAAGGCATCGGATTTGGTGCTTTGGATGTGGTTAAACCTTCTCTTCAGGACACGGTCCAGGATCTGATCTACCTGTGGTAGGTTCTGTAAATGTCTAGTTGGGTACAATTTTTTTTTTTGATTCAGGGTGCTGAAATTTGCCCTCCATTTTGTTTTTGCCTTTTCCCATAAATGTGCTTGAAGAAGATCAAGTCAAGACGGCACCGCAGGACCTCCAGCACATCTTTGACTATTTTCCCCAGAGACAAACTGGACTTCATCTTGCCCATAATTCCATTCAAAAACCTCGCTCACCTATAATGTAATATTTTATGTCCGTTTTGTGCATCGGCCCAGTAATGGTGGCCGTTGCCCCAGCAACAGCTAGCACTCGGATAGGAAATCGACACTGTCTAATATATTAATGTCTATGCGGCAGCCCCCCTGGTCCCCGTGGCTGCCAAAACCTCCTTACCCTTGCTTCATCTATCGCAGAAGAAAGCCTCTGCACATCGACTGACATAGAGATGACAGAATTTCCATGTTTCTATTACTGAACATTCAAATGTCATGTTTGTAGGCGGGAAGATTTTAAGCACCGACGATCGACATCTAACGATAGGGTTGAAATTTAGTAGAAGTGATTACGCAGACACTCGGTCTCACAAGTTTTCCTGGCAATATCTCTTTGTCTGTTGTGGTTGCATTTTAAGTGGACTTTTCAAAATGTGCAGTGGAATGGTGCATATGCGTGTTTGATATTTTTTTCTTTCAGAAAGACATGCTTGTGAGTGACCTGTAAATTATGCTCGTTAATGATGTCCCCAGTTACTTCCATCCCCCTCAACGCTCCTTGTGAGTCCTCCTCGTTTCCCTCACCACATTCGCCTCCCCTCTTTATTCGTACATCAGGCTCTATGTCTCGTGCTCAGTGATTAGACATCCCTCCACCCTGTTTCTTTCTCTCCTCCATCTCTCACTTCTTTTCCTTTACTCTCTCCCTCCCTCCCTCCCTCCCTCTTTCCCATCCCCCCCTTCCTGCAATAAAGAGACAGATTTATGATGGTTGGTCCTTTGCAGCACTCGGAGGAAAATGCGGCAGAAGTATAAAAGAGTCAGAGAGTGAGGGACCGAAAGACTGAAGAAATAAAAGAAGAGAAAAGAGAGGGAAAATGCGGAATGAAAACAGATCATGAGTGAGCGAGCTAAATGGATTGTAGGAAGTGCATGGAGGCAGGTAAAAGATCTATAGGGAGAAGGGAGAAGAGAAAATTGGAATGAGGCAAGACAAAGAAAAAATAATTTTTGCTCTCATTTGGCCAAGCAATTACACCCTGTGATATGTTATCTCTTAACTGGAAAAGAGACTGGTTTAGTATGTTCCTTTGTGTGTCTGTTAGCAAAAACCCAAGCTTGTATATACAACTGTTTTTCACAAAACTTTGCGTGAAGCTTTGTCCCATGATAAGCATGTGCGTTTACCCAGCTAAGAGCAAACATCATAATACTTAGTAGCGAGTTGTATTGATTCCTAGTATAAAAGAAATAACTGCAATGCGCTAAAAATGTGATAATTATGTGCTTACGAAAGCTTGTAGCTAGGTGAAAATGAACGTTACACACACATTAGTGTTCCTGCAACTGGAAATCTTGCAGCATTGTTTAAATGGTGAAGTTTATGATTCACGATTGATAGATTACATCAAATAGTATCTTCTGTAGTGTATTTGTAGTATGAGAAGTTATAGCTAGACAACTTTGCGTTTCTTTAGCTCACATTTTCTTTCTTTCTTTCTTTCTTTCTTTCTTTCCTTCTTTCTTTCTTTCCTTCTTTCTTTCTTACTTATTTACTTACTCACTCACTCATTCACTCACTCACTCACTGACTGACTCACTGACTGACTCACTGACTGACTCACTGACTCACTCACTGACTGACTCACTGACTCACTCACTGACTCACTGACTGACTCACTGACTGACTCACTGACTGACTGACTGAAAGCAAAAGTGATCCTGAAGCGTTTTAGTAGCATAGACCGGATGCTTTAAGCAGTATGTCCGTTCTGTCTGGTTGTGTGTCAGGCAGCATGTTTGTCTAAATGATCACTGAATAGCTGATGCTTCAATGCTAATGGAAAGTAATGTTAATTACACCCAAGATAAAGTGTTTCAAACTCTACAACACACACATTAAAAAGTCATACAATCTAAATAAGCACACATATCAATAATCTGATATTCAAAAACATATGGCAAATATCCACCCACCCACAGACTGTTCCTTACTCTCACTCTCTCTCTCTCTTTTTTACACACACACACACACACACACACACACACACACACACACGTGCGCGCGCACACACAGAGAGACAGATCTATGAGTGTCTGCTATGTTTTCATATGGGTGGCAGAATGGCAGAGTTTGCATAATCTTATTAGCGTGTGATTATGAAACTTCAGCCCGCTCCTTAAAAGCTCGTTAGTCAGGCTTTAATTGTCACTCCTCTGCATTTTGCATATCGCCTTGGTGACTGATTTATTCTCTAGTGATCAAAGGCGACGGTGGGGGGACGAGCAGTGTGTGGATGCACGCTGTGTGTGTGTGTGTTTGTATGTGCACGTGTGAGTTTGTGTGTTAAAGTCAATGAAGTACAGGGGCTTGAGTTAAATAGATGGTGTGGGGGAGGGGCAGGATGTGATTGGTTGGGACGAACTTAAATGAGCAGTTAAATCCATTTAGGTGGCCTGTTGCGCGCGCGCGCGTGTGTGTGTGTGTGTGTGTGTGTGTGTGTGTGTGTGTGTGTGTGTGTGTGTGTGTGTGTGTGTGTGAGAGAGAGAGAGGTGGAAAAAGACACATTGTTATAAAACATCTGTATCTAGTGCCCTGTGTGGTTTCTTTCTTTCTTTCTTTCTTTCTTTCTTTTTTGCTCAGTTCCTACATGATGTGTCTAGAGAGGAATCTACCTCAAGTGCGACGATCTTGAGAAAGAGATGGAAAGGAAAAGACCACCCAGCTGCTCTCGTCCTCTCCCCTCCCCCTGTCTCTTTATCCACAGGAAGAAGAGATATTGCTTTTTCTCCATCTTTTTCACTCCTCCCTCCTCTCTCCCTCCTCCTCATGCGTACAGACACACAGTCACACAAACACACACACACAGACACACACAGACACATGTGCTAGGTTGATTTGAGCCGCTCTCAGATCCTTTGGAGAGGCTTGTTGGAAGGAGGGAGGGAGGGATGCAGGGAGGAGCAGCCACAGTGGGCTGCACATTTCTGCTCTGTATCTCGACAACACTGACACCAGACAAAACCACCACCGACCATTACTCTGCCTACCATAACAAAGCCCACTGTGTGTGTATCTGTGTGTGTGTGTGTGTATTGAAGGAGAAATAACGTTAATGACTCAAAAACGTGTTGCAGCTTGAGGCATATCAGGTTATGTATTGTTTAATACAAGCCCTGATTTGTTGAGCTGCATGTTACATCATTTGTACATCATTTGTTAATCAGTATTTTGTAGTTGTGTATAACTCTTTATAGTCTACATTGTCTGACTTTGGAAAAGAACAACAAAATATCTTTCTCTGACGCATCTTTGCTTGTCGGTGCTTGCCGAACAGATAAAGACTAGATAACGGCTATCCTTCCACGCCTGGAATGTTTTCACTTACAAAACAAGGGCTTAGATTTAGCTGTATTCTATATAAGAATTGAGTAAGGTGATAACTTGTTGATTTATTTACAGTCCTGAAACTAGTGTAGAAATGAATAGCTACAGTGGCAGCAGCTTCTGGTACATTTCGCTTCGATGACGTATAAACATAATGATCTGGCCACGTGGACTCATTTTGCTTTCAGTTAGCGATGTTAAAGTAATACCTTTAGTCTATACCTCGCCAACCCACAAGAAATGCCATAATTAATGCACAGTGCACAGTGAAATTCTTTCCTTCGCATATCGCAGCTTGGGGTCTGAGCTCAGGGTCATGTCACGGTACAGTGTCGCTGGAGTAGAGAGGGTTAAGGATTATGCTCCAGGGATCAACATTTGCAGCTTGGCAGTGCTGGGGCTTAAACCCAAACTTTCCAATCAACAACCCAAATCTTTAAAGTTTTGAGCCACCACTGTCCATTAGGGACCCGGTATGTGAAGTGACGTGACATACAGCTAAATACGGTGACCCATAATCAGAATCCGTTCTCTGCATTTAACCCATCCAAAGTGCACACACACAGCAGTAAACACATACACACCATGAACACACACCATAACAGAGATGCTAGCCAGTCTTCATTGGCATGTTTTTTTTTTTTTATTTGACTTTGATTATATTCAAGAATGTATCATGTATGTTCATCGCAAGGTCAAGCCCCTTTTCCGGGAACATGACAAATCAAATATTTGCTTACTTCCTCAGCACTCGAGCTGTTGAAATGACCAAGGAGCACAAGCCTGATTGTAATCTCGAGCATTTTTTGCCCTAACCGGAAATCACTCCCACAACAAGAATGTCCAGGTCATTTGTCCACGTCTGGTTTACAGCTCTTTATTTTCAACTCTTCCTGATGTTTCAGAATTGAGAAACATGACGCTCTTCTCTGTCGGTTTACATCCATACGCAGTTCCTAATTGACAGTGTTGGTTTTTTTTTCCTCCATAATATTAATTTCCTCTTATCTGTTCACACGGGGCTTCTGGTCAATTCTCTCCCAGAATTTTGTTGACATAGCCTTATATAAGCCTGCCGAATGATGAAAGACTGTTGTTGCACTGAGCGTTTTTATACTTCCACTGTAGAGGCTGCATGGGCGTTTGTTTACTAAGGGTCTATAATCCACTCTGAGTACAAATAAGGAGTTCTTCTTTTTCCAAGGTGTTCGAAAGCTCTGGGGTTAGAGTTCTTCACTAGTGAGCAGAAGGTTGTGAGTTTAAATCCTGGGACTGCTATAGAGCCATCCTTGAGGGAAGGCCCTTAACCCTCAGCTGCTCAGCTTTACGCCTGGATTATAGCTGGTCTCATGTTTACCAGATGTGTTAATGTGAAGCACTGCAAGCTTCTGTACTGCTGAACTGTTCAGCTTGTCCATGTTACTCTGTGTATTCTAATGGCTGTACTGTCTCAGATCGTATATATTATTGTGTAAATTTGTGTTTAAAAAAAAAAACCACACAAACTTTTTCCTGTATTTAAGAAGTACACCACCTTCTATATTGTTACCGTAAAGATACGATACAAGTGGGATGATTGCACTTGTAGATGGCAGTATGTCATGGGGGTGCCAATATTTACGGTTTAACCAACACATTTATGATTTTCAACAACCTGCAGCAACAAACAGGACGCAGTGCTACATTTTATTTATTTATTTTTGTTACTTTTTCAGACAAATCAATGGTCATTGCAAAGGAAAAGCAGTTCTCAGAAGGGAGACATGAAAGATTTCACATTTATTCTGCCAGCAGTTGCTTTTGTTTTGTGCCTAGATGAGTGAACTTTGACCTGTGAAGTCATGATACTCATGGATCGTCGTATGAGACGATAGAAATCCAAGTGGCTGGAAGCTGTTCTTTTTCTCAATCGCTTTGGCTTTAGAAAATGGAGAAGCTGTTTATGATTTAATAGCTTCATACCAGACTTGCTGTTTTCTGACCGTTGCTTTGCATGCAGATGAAGAGAAAACAGTCGTCTTGCCTCACCTCTAGTTTTATTTTTTTTTTTCTACGAATGAGGTATAATGAAACATGATGGTTATTCCCACAGACTCGTTTAAAAGAACCAACACACCAAAATATGGGACTTTTAAGGCAAAAATATAGCGTGGACCGAAGTTTATAGTATGAGTTTGGTGTATACTGTTATCCAGAGATGGGGGACTCGAGTCATATGATTTGACTCGAGTCAGACTTAAGTCGCAAATTTGAGACTTGCTTGACAAATATTAAAAAAAAGACTCGACTTGACTTTGACTTGACATTCATGACTTGAGACTTGACTCGGACTTGAGTTAAATGACTCAGAGATGGGGGACTCGATTTGACTCGAGTCAGACTTAAGTCGCAAATTTGAGACTTGGTTGACAAATATTAAAAAAGACTCGACTTGACTTTGACTTGACATTCATGACTTGAGACTTGACTCGGACTTGAGTTAAATGACTCAGAGATGGGGGACTCGATTTGACTTGAGTCAGACTTAAGTCGCAAATTTGAGACTTGAGACTTGTTTGACAAATATTAAAAAAAGACTCGACTTGACATTGATGACTTGAGACTTACTTGTGACTTGCACATGTGTGACTTACTCCCACCTCTGCTGTGATCACACCATGAATTTCCATCTCTTCCAGTAACCGTGTGACGTGATTGACAGGTGACATGTTAAAGAAGCAGTTAATCATTTTCCAACACTCTTTGTTGCCTACTGACTCCACTCTGTCTCTGTCCACATCGGCCCATGGCATGTCTCTCTTTTTCTTAACCTTTTCTGGCCACAAGCTTCAGAATCCTGTTTGTCGCCACTTTGGTGCCTGAGCTACAGTTAGACTATTACATATGATTTAATAATGTGATTATTTAATGGCTATTTAATTATTAATGATTAGTTATTAGAGTTTGAAGCGATTAGTGGCTGCTCGTTTCTGACATCAGTGATTCTTGATCATTTTTAGCGATAAGCAGAAGCCTCCGTAGGGATTTCCGGTCAAGACAGAGGAGACGTCTCTGCTTTGCTGTATTTCTTACACCTGCTTATGTGAAGTTCACACATACGGCAACCGGAGATCATTCGTTATCAACGAGAGCTTGTGAGCTTACGGCAATATAAGAGATAACGAGCGTTGGGGACTAGATGTGGGCGTGTCCTGCAACACAACGGTTGTCCTTTATGTAAATATGGAGCGTCTCGGTGTCAATGGGAGTGAAGACAAGTAGACGTCACGTGATCTGTGGCAAAGAGCACACACTGCTTCTCCTTCTCCATCTCGTTTAATATGATGCAGATATACACTGCTGACTAATAAACGTTAAATGTTCAATTGATGTGTTATTGCTATGGCAACCAGTAGTAGATACAGAAGTTCATAGTACAATGACGCGGCCTGGAGCGATAATTACTGCATGTGTAAATTTTGCTTTAAATGTGTCTGTTAGTCGATGTGACAGAAGCGTGAGCTCTGTATCCGTCAGTCCTGGTGAAGGAGGCATGGCCTATAACTATTCGAGTTAAAATTGTTCATATAATTGAATGAATTTCACTGTAGTGCACATGAATGTAAGCTGTTAAACAATATCGTTATACAATGATTCTGGATGGAACAGATGCTTACTTTGCAATAGACTCAATCACATTTTGACAAATGTGCCTAGTGTCTCAGATGGAGGGATGTGTGCCTTTTGGACAAATCGTCAGCTCCAAGTTTGTTTTTTTTTTGTACATAAACACAACAAATTTCAAGCTTTACAGACGCAGGACAACCAGCGTGCACAGTAAGAGCGGCTGCATGGTGCAGCACTGGTCCTCGTGCAGCCTGTTGGCCAGGGTGTGTGTGTGTGTGTGTGTGTGTGTTGCCACACACTCTTCTTTGTCTACACTAACACTGACAGATGGAGAGACCATGTGGATCATGGCAGAGTAGGGAATGTAGATGGAAAAAGGGAAGTGTGTGTGTGTGTGTGTGTGTGCTCGCGCATGTACACATGGAGACATATGGTACCCAGGAAAGAGAAGGTTGCAGAGGGTGTCTGCCTGGCTTGTGTGTTTATCTCATCAGTCCCATCTCGCATACTAAGAAACACTGGCCCGGACTGGATCGCACTCAATATGTGCGTGTCCATTTGCAGTCCTATAACTGGCATGCACTCCTGTGTCAAGGGTGTAATTTTGTGTGTGTGTGTGTGTAGGCCAGGCTTGGATGACACGGGTGTGTTTAGTATGCGGGGACCAGGTTGCTGTTACTGGCAGACGGCTATGAAGCCGATGTCGAGCCGCACCACAGAATAAGAATGATCTCTCTCTCTCTCTCTCTCTCTCTCTCTCTCTCTCTCTCTCTTTCCACTTCCAGTGAGGAGATGCCTCACGAACAAGGGAGCGAGGGAGAGAGAGAGAAACTTTGGCACCCTCAGCCCCTCTGTGTTGCCATAGATACCATGGCCCACAGCACCTTGCTGCCTAAATAAATGGCAGCCGCAAGACAGGGAAGTGTGTGTGTGTGTGTGTGTGTGTGTGTGTGTGTGTGCGCGCCTGAGGAGTTAGAGAGCTGGTAGAGAACACATAACAGATGAGCTACAGTCTTTGTTTTGATGTCTGTGGAGCTGTAACGGAACGGAGGGCAGAGGAAAGGATCTGTACATGTTTTTGTCTGCATTCTCTCATCGCCTGTGCCTTTCAGCACGGGCACGGACACGTATATTGATGACTACATTCAGACATTTAATTCAGATTTTTGAGAACAAATGAGATACATCATGGTTTCTGGTGGCATTATTATTATTATTATTATTATTTTCATGAAATTCCTACATTAATCGAACTATTTCTTAGCCTGAGCAGTTTAAATGACAGATCTTTCACTATCAGACTGTCATAGAGCAGAAGGCAGAAGAGCACGACGTGAGGCGTTAGTCAAATATTTTCCGAAAATATTACATTTCGAATGGAACATGAAGGTTGAGACGGTGATTTGTCCATAAAATGTCCTCATGTCATGTTAACTACTCTGACTTATTGTGTACATGATACACACAAGTAACTGGGGTGGCTGATAAGACAAAATATATCGCAGTTCTCAAAGGTACACATTTCTGGGATACATGATGGACTTGTGTGACCTTGATATTTTTCTCTGTTTGAGAATAAACTCCAAAAAAAAAATTGTGTTTTCAAATTTGTGTTTTGTGTTCAAAATTGAGTTATAAAATGTTCTACATTTTTTTCCACACAAATGTTTTTATCTACAAGTTTTATTTTCAAGCCCCAAGCGGTTGTTCATAAGCGTCTAAAATTCACCTTCAGCTGCTGAAATTGTGTGTAAGGCTATCACAACAGAGGTGGAAACGTCTCACACTGAAAGCCAACAGCCTCCTGACTCATTTTAGATCAGACTTAAAGTAATTCACTTGTTTATACCGATCGAAGGTGTCTGATAAGTCGATTTTTTTGTTCCGCCGGCGGAATCGAGCATCAGTGTTCTGGCAAAAAGGGATAAATATCAGGATTAAAACAGGAAAACATGCTATTCCACCAGGAGAGTAATAATATTTTCAGCTGTGTTGTTGGGAACAGTATGCTGGCAGCTTCAATCATGAATACTCCGATGTTGATTCTATAGTAATGCAATAGTAGTACATTTTCTCTACAAGGTTTAATGGTTAATGCTCTGGGTTTGGGTTACTGATAAGAAGTTTGGGGTTCAAGCCACAACACTGCCAAGCTGCCACTGTTCCATTGCTTAAAACTGTATTACTTAAAAAAAATTGTATTGTGAAGTACAGTAATCTGTCATGATTATTATACTATTTTATCATGTTGCCAGTTCTACAAGAAACACTGACAAAACTGAGTGAAATCCAGAACAGCGCAACACAAAGCTGCTGTGCTACTGGGAGTTAACGGGAGAATCTGGAGGAATCACACACACACACACACACACACACACACACACACACACACACACACACACACACACACACACACACATAATCTCCTCTCAAAGACTAAACCGAGCTCTGGATCAAACCAGGGTCGAGACACCATCGGAACCAAAACGCGCACTCATCCAGCCTCCGCTGTTCTGTCTGACGTTTCCTGGACATTTTCTTCCAGGTTAAAATGCTTTTGCTTTGCTCAACTGATGGTCCTGTGCGTCTCTCTGTGTTCCAGTGTGCTCTTGTTGTTTTCTTTCTCTTTCTTCTCTCCTCCTACATTCTCCGCTACATTCCTGTCCACCCCCAACACATGTACATCCAACACCTGGGTCCTCACCTCCTCCCAACAAAAACACAGCTGCCCCTCTCCATATGGCTGAGGCGTAGTAACAACACACACACACACACACAGAGTCCATATGAGCTTCTCCTGCTTTCTGTGCTGTCACCACTTGAACCCTGAGGCTCGAGCGACTAGCTGACAGTACACACTCATAAACACGTCCTCACACACACTTGTCACTTTGTTCTCTGTGCTGACACTTTGACTTAAGAGAGTGTCGGTGTCACACTGCGGCGTCACATCTTTCTATCTGCGTGGAGGAATATGTATTGTGGAATTATATATATAAAACTGTCAAACACTCACGACATTACAGAGCAACCAGTGTACCTCAGGAAAAGGGGAAAAACAGAGCGGGGGTGGGGGGGTTTAAGGAGGTGGATGAATTGTCTTAGAGACGCTCGCTCTCAAAACACTCACTGACAAGCAAATAGGAGTGCGCAGTGTGTGTGTGTGTGTGTGAGGGCGATGAGTTAAGAAGCTTTGAAGAGGATTAGGTGCAGAATTTAACTTTTTTTTTTTTTTTTATAGCCCGAGATGTCTTCTTGGGGCAATTTGCCCTGAACACTGCAACATGGTTAATCCCTTCTTAAAAGAGCATAATCCAAGCAACTCTGCTACCTGATCCACAGAACAGCGAGCGAGTGCGAGTTTGAGTATGAGTGAGCAGTGCCACTCATGTTTCCACCTACAAAAAAAAAAAACAAAAAAAAAAAAAACACAGAGCACAAACTGGAGCACAACTCGGCTCCGTCTTGGAGTTATTGTTCTGAGATTTCACAATTCTGCCGGAGTTTAAAGAGCACACTCGCGTGCACGGAAATAATTCCTTCAAGTATCCACGCCACCACTTGGAAGATCTGTAGATCTAGATCATTTAGCAAAGTAGGAACTCATGGACGCAGAGCACGTGTGTTGCCTTCATGTTAAAATAAAAGCAACACACTTTATACATCTTCATCGCTTCCATCAGCAGGGTCTAGTCATTATATGGAGACCAATCCAGTGCAGTAACAATGCCATTTTATTTTATTTGTATAATGCTTTTATTATTTACACATTATTTGTATAATAAAATGCTAAATGTTAATTTATATTTATCGCTAATGAGCAAGCCAGAGGCGACACAAGCGAGGATAAACCTTTAGGAGGAAGAATACAATATGAGGAAGAAACCTTGAGAGGAGCCAGACTCAGATTATAGACTGGAATTATAAGTAATCTGCCTTTCTATAAGTGTATATAGTCAAGTGCAATTGTGTAACCAGAAAAACTTCTGAATATGTATCAGCATCATTTCTGAATTTGTTATAGTTTTAACATAAAAAATCTGAAAGGTTGTCTTGTTTTTAATTGTATTTACTGGCATCTTATTTTGTACTAAGATTCTGAGTAAACTTTTTAGCTCATGTTTCTGTCAACGTGTTGGTTTAAGGTTTCCTACATTACCCACAATGCTGTTTGTTTATCTGTTAATAATAGTGCCAGAGAGCCACATTTAATCACTACTTTAAAGGGCAAATCCTTATGTTTGCCTGTAATAATACCATCATACTTATTAACATCACCATGCTTGCATGCCACACACCCTAACTCAGCACTCTGGTACCCCTTTTCCACCAAAAAGAACCGGGTTCTGGTTCAGAGCTAGCGCTGGTGCTGGTTCAAAGTTGGTTCCACTGGCGAACCTTCTAAGAACCAGTTTGCCTTTCCATCAGCTAGAGAGCATCACAGAGCCGAGTCTGACGTCACTGTATACGTGTCACGTTTCCCAGCAAAGTTAGCGCAGCAGCGGCAAATACATCAACAATGGCGGATGTTGCTTTACTGTTAATGCTCATGGCTTTGTGAACCTACATTGGCATCAAAACGCGGCGAATCCAACGTGTACGTGCAGCTCCATGTGGTTGTAATCGAGAAAGTACATAACATTATTTTATCATTAACACAGAAAAAAAGGTAGCCTTAGCATGTAGCTACCTACTATCATGTGTGCTGATAATGTATCATATTGCGGTAAAGTTAAAGTGTATTAAACATTAGTATACTTAAGGTAAATTATTAAATGCGCTAACAGTAGCCCCGCCCACAGCTTCTGACGCAAGCGGTTCTTAAGTCTGGACCAGCAACGTTTTGGTGCTACTTAAGAACCACTTTTCCTGGTTCAGAGCCGGTGCTTTGGCTGTCGAAAAAGAAAGAACTGGTTCTAAATTAGGCTCTGGCTCCGAACTAGCACTCAAACTGCCTCGGTGGAAAAGGGGCATCTTTTGTAGAATCTGTTGTATTCACTACAGTACTTCTGTGTGGTGGTTGTTGTGATTGTTGTCGTTGTCGTTGGTTATTGTTATGGTTGTTGCCATCGTGGTTGGGGTTTTTGTTGGTTATTGTTGTTGTTGTGCTTATTGTTATGCTTGTTGTTGTTATAATTATGGTTGTTGTGGTTGTTATTATGATGGTTGTTGTGGTTGTTCTTGTTATGGTGGTTGTTGTTATTGTTTTGGTTGTTAGTTGTTGTGGTTGGTTTTTTTTTTCCCATTTCTTTGAAAATCTTTACCTAATGTAACGTCACTGCAACACTTTTTTTATTTAGTAAAACAAGTTTCCTTCTTTAGTTCGTCAGTCCAAATATCCACAACACGTAACATCTCAAAGCCCTGTCTTTGGCTCACTTTGCTTCTGTAGGTTTACCAGCTCACATCGAAAAAAATGTGTAAAAGTTGAGCTAACTCAAAATCAGATTGCTTCCTAGCTGTGCTACAGTTAGCTTGGAAGCAGACTGAGAACGCCTCGCTCAGATGATCTTGCGCTGGTTGTTTTGGTCTGCAGTCGAACGTGTTTGAGTTCTCATCTGGCTCTCAAGAAACGCACAGAGAAGGGAAAACACCAGGGTTCTTAGAAATGTTTTTAGAGAGAAAAGTTTATAAAATGTTTAGAAATGAGAGCAATGTTTATTAATCTTATTCGTGTGTGTGCGCACGTGTTCAGAATACACACACACACACACACACACACACACACACACAAAACCAGGATGTGGACTAGTGAGTGGGTATCAGAGGCAAATCCAGTCAAATTCTGAATGTACACACAAAGAACCAGGATGTAGACCGACCTTTGTCTTTCTGTGTGTGTGTGTGTGTGGGCAACACACATTCAGACTCTGAATGGATTTGCCTCTTATACACGCTCACTGGTCCCTATCCTGGTTGTGTTTGTGTATGTGTGTGTCTGTGATTTTGAAGTGCTTCTGTGCTTCAGACATTGACACAGAGCAAGTGAGCAAACAGGAGATCTATCAGCACCAAGTATCTGCTGCGCTTAGATTGTGTTTACTTAGGATTTTGTGTGACCGTGTGTGTGAGTAAGGGAGAGAAAGAGGTTAAGATGGACACTTGTTGCTAATATATTTGCTTAATATAGAGGTATTTTGCTCTCTGGAGCTCTGTTAAGTGTAGAAATTAACTAGCATTTGTTATTTACTAATACAAAAGCTAACCAGTTTTTAAAAAAACCCAAAAAACTTACTTTTGTTTTTTTTTTATTTTCAATCTTTATCTGATGCTTACATTTTTTAAAGGTTAAAATGCTAACTGTGTTTATTTGAAACCTGATGATCCAGTATTAATCAGATTAATAATTTCAGTCAAATTAGATCGTGTAAACAAGTGAGGTGGATGAAGCTTTTATAATCTGTTACACAGATGCTGTGTAAACTTTTGGATCTCTTTTCACTGATGAAATCTTGTTTTTGTTTGTTTGTTACAAACATAGCAGCTGCAAAAACGAAGAGAAAAAATGTTTTGTGAGAAGGAAAAATGGTCCGGTGAGGGGAAAAATGGTACTTTGAGGGGGAACAAAATATGTCCTGAGGAAACAAAACATGTTACTTATTATGTAGCTTCTACCATTCAGGATTAGCTTAGTACAGCTTCTGAGGTAATCTTTACTGCTCAATTGATCTTTTCAGTTAAAGGATGTTCAGTGTTTTTCATTTTTTACTAGTATGAATAATGTGGAAAATTATGTAAATATAATAAAAATGATCGTATAAACCATTTGTTTTATAAACCTGGAAAAAAAAACAGTGTAGAAGTCTCTTGTGGTCTGGAATATTTGTTTGCGTTTTGGATTAGCATGTACTCTTGGCCGTCATTAAATAGACCCGCCCCGGTGTTATTCCACATGCTCATAAATCATTAGGAGGAGATGTTACATGTTTATAGAGTTGTATAAACATCACTGTCCTTGCTAACGGTAACCGTAGTTATCATGCTAGCTTTAGTCGAACCACCGTAAGTTTTAGGGTTAGTGCTTTGTGTAAATGGGTAGGAAAAAAAATTTGGCTAGCTATAACCCCAGATATTTTTCATTTTTCTCATGTCTTATTCTGAGTTCAGTGGAATATATTGAAAGATATAAAGATAGAAAACTGCGATGCTTTATTCAGTAATAGTATTTTAATCTATAAGTTCTACACAGTTGGTGGAGCTGCCTCGGTTTAACCTTGTTTGTCTTCGGCTCAGCCTCCTACAGAATTTACATTTCGACTCGTAGTTTGTAAGTAAATTTGCTTATTAGCAGATCTCCTTAATTAGAAGCTGATTCAGTGTCGAGTTGCTCTTGTTTGTGTGAGCCCCGGCTGTCGACGAGCCTTTAAAAAATGCTGAACTGTGTGTTGAGTCTCTGCTTAGTGTCTATGGAAGTGGAGGGAGTTTGTTCCTGTCTTCTTTATGTCTGTCTTTTTCACAGTCTCTCTCTTTCTCTGTGTAACCTGACCAGAATGTCTCACAGCTTTGCTATTCCACCCACTCGTCATCGCCTGAAGACTCACGTAGAGGAAGAGGGAACGTACAGAAAGTCGTGGAAGGTGTGTGTGTGTGTGTAATATTGAGGAGGTGTGGTCGCTTAGTCTTCTACTCTGTCATTAGAACACACTGTGTGTACTGCGGCATCTCTCTCTATCTCTCTCTTTCTCCACATCTCTCCTCTCTCTCTCTCTCTTTCAAACACACACACTGTCATATATACCAGCTTTCACTGACATTAAAATTCAGTACTGATGAAGATAATAGATATTTCCATAGCGGCCTTTTGGTAAGATCAGAATTTTAGCTTTCTGACATTTTAAGCGTGAATGTGGATGATAATGGAGCTAATTGAACAGCTCTGGTGGCCTCGATATGAAAATGAACATTAAGTGCTTTCTTCACTCCCATACAACAAATCGGTGAAGTCTGTGAAACTAATGCTTGGGTTTTTTTGCCGTACGTTGTCTCCCTCTCTTTTTTATTCTTCAGCACCTCTTATATGATAAGATATAATATGATAATTTACCATGATGTCAGCCCAATTACCCGAAAAGCATTTCATCCTGTCACTGGCCCTCGGCCTGTTTCTCAGCTGTGCAGTCCATCAGCGCTGATGTAATAGACAGGAAACAGTCATGCTGGCTAATCTTTGTTTCCGTAGCTGCTACAGTCAGACACGGAAATACCCGCCTCATTGTTCTTAGCGTGCTTTGTCACTGTAGTGGTGGGTTTGAAGCCATCTTTTCTATCGGGCACACCAGTGGGCATCTATCAGTGGGGACCTATTGTCCTCAGGCAGCAGTAAGGACGCCTTGACCAGGCTTTGTGCTTTTTCTCCATCACAACCACTTTGTTTGAGTAAAGAGATGTAATTCTGTAGAGTGTTCTCAAGACATTGCCCTGTTCCATTTACAGTATTAATAACCACATGACCAGTTTATGATTTAACTTAATCTTTGTTTATTCATTCATATTTACATAGTAACACTCTATCCTGCTCTTTCTTGTATGTAGATTCGGAAAATATACCACAAAGAATTGGACACATGACAGGAATAAACACTGCATAAGACACCAGACCAGTCCATTTTATGACATAATAGACAAAATAAAGTGTATTTTTCAACAATACCACATTATCATCACCCCTGCATTTAGTACTGTGTGCAACGTCCTAGGCAGTGTGACAGTACTGTGTCCTCGCCTATAATCCTTGATGAAAATAAAGAAAAAACTCCACCAAGGACTCTGAGAGCACTCCACAGTACAGACGCTCGCCTACTTCCTCCTGCTAAGGGTTTTCACTAGGCTTTACTTCAGGAGACCCTGATGGTCAAAAGCTTGCATCTGTACTTCTTAAACTATTTATATGTGTATTTGAACATGATGTTTGATCTTCATGTCATGCTGGAAGATCCAACCATGAACCAGTTGTAACTTCTTGGCAGAGGCAGTCTTTCATTTTAAAGTCTCTTGGTACTTCATGGAGTTTAAAATGTCATGTATCCTACCTAACAAGGTCCCTAGGATCTTTGGAGAAAGAACAGCTATACAACTTCACAGATACACACTCCATCATCCTTAGCAGTGGGGATTAGTTTCTTTTCTTTATAATCATCTTTTTTTAACACCAAACTCACCATTTTTGTTGCCAGAAGGCTTTATTTTTTGCCTCATCTGACCATAGAACCCAGTTCTGGTTAAATTTCCAGTATTGTCTATTTGACCAGCTTTTATATTTGCGGTTAAATGAAAGACAAGTCTTTCTTCTAGTATGCCTTCCAGATAGTTGGCACAATGGCAGAGTCTAATTGGAGACTCTGTGACCCTCAGTAAAAAAAAAATCTCCAACCATGATCCCTGGAGAAATGTTTTGCCTCTCTGTCAGTTCTCCTCATTGTGTACAGGGGCAAAATACTTGCATCCTCTTCCTGGTAGGTCATTACAGCTTCGGCTCCTAATTATTGCCCTGACAGTGGATATGGACATTCTGCTATATTTAATATCCATTGCTTAATGTATGATCAACACACGTTCATAGTGTAATCTCTAACCTTTCTCATGTTTCTGAATGATTAAGAAATTTATTCTCGTTTTTTGTTCCTAAAAAACGTACCGTGTTTGTGTGATTGCTTTAAAACAAGGTCAACATATTTCAATTAAAAGTTTAGATATTCGCATTGTAAAAGTAAGATTTCGATCATGTTACGATCATGATCCAATTTTGATCATGTTACAAAGAAGTATATTATGCATTTATAACAAGGGTGCCAATAATTCTGGAGGTGGAGTATAATTGTATAATTCTTGCATAACTGAAAAAAAAACCCAGTTTATTCCAAACTTTTAGCTGGCAGTTTGTGATAGAAAGCAGTATGTAGCGGTTTTGCTGATGCCAGCACTTTCTTTTAATTTGAATAGAAATTAGATTGAATCTTTGGGTGAAATCGTGCTTAGTGTTGTGAACCGTCACCTGTGGGCTGAGCGAGTGTTCTTTCAGCTCACTGGATAAAAGAGCAAACACAGGGACAGGAGCTGATACTCATAATCATCATGCTGAACTGGGTTTGAGATGCAGGAGCTGGGGAAGGATTGAGGCTTGTGTGTGTGTGTGTGTGTGTGTGCCTCTGTCTGTGTGTCTTTGTAGGTGTTTCTCCTGGCCCTTCCAATATTTCTCTTCCAGAATACAGCTTTATATTTGCAGACTATCATGCCCCTCTCTCTCTCTCTCTCCCCCCCCCCCCCTCTCTCTCCCTCTCTCCCTCTCTCTTACACGCACACACCTTCTAGCCAGTGAGGCTTAACGGAGCCAACGATAATTCACTTTGCACACTAACTTTCAATTTGGCTCCTGCTCCTCACACCCTTACACACACACACACACACACACACACACACACACACACACATACCACTCCTCTCTTGCAGGCGCGCTTCTGTGTCTATCACAGACCTACTGTGCTTCCAGGCTAAATTGAATCACAGCCTGTGTGTGTGTGTGTGTCCATTTGTGTGTTTCTACATGTACTATTCAACATCATGTGATGTTAAGTCTAGACTGCAGCCTTCTTATATATGAAGGAAGAATATCATCAACTGTCTCCCCTGCCTTTCTCTCACTCTCTCTTTCTCTCTCCCTCACTTTCTCTCATCTTTCTTTCTTTTTTCTTTCTCTCTCGCTGTCTCTCTCTCGCTGTCTCTGTTTAAGTGGAAACAGGCAGAAATGATCCATTACCGCTAATGAATTGATTCAATTGGGCATAATAGGCTCATTTATCTATCAAAGAAAAGCCAATTCATGTTGAGAGAGCGAGAGCGAGAGAGAACAGTCCAAGTATGGCCACAATCTTGATTGCAGAAATACAGAGACAAATACAAGAAGAGATGTTTAACAGAGAGACAAAGGGAGACATGGAGACTGAGGGGAAAGGCGGGGGATTATATGTAATAAAAGAGGAGTGTGTGTGTGTGTGAGAGAGAGGCGGTCAAGCGAGACAGGGAGGGCGAGAGTGAGAGAGTGGAAAAAAAAATTAGTTCACCATGTGGATCTTCCACTGTGTCACCTTTTGTCTGTGGCATGCAGTGAGTAAAAACTCAAGCATGCGTGTGTTAGTGGAAGAGCCGATCTCTTTCCATCCCTCACTCTCATCCTCCAACATATTATATGAATATGTTAATGTTGTTGCGTTTTACTGCGCTCAGTTTCATTTATTTCACATTTGAAATGAAGAAGTGTATCAACTCGTTCATCAATCAGTGTCTTAAATGGGATTATTGGCACTACAGCTGTCAGAACTAGTTTCACTCGTGCCACATTATTACATTTTCTTCATATTTATGTGATCAAAGGCAGCATCCAAATGTTTAAAATCCCATGTTCTACTTTTACTCGCCTAATGGAAGTCTATTGAAATGCTTCCTTATCTCTTTGGCCAGCAAACGGTGTGCGACGTTGACGTAGAAAAATAGCTCGGAATAAATGCGTGTCAATTCTTGGTGTACTTTATTGTTCACTCACGCGCTTTTTCTTATTCGTATATGAAAAAAAGTAGTTGCTGCTTTTTGTAATTACGTTACACCTGATGCAGTGAGCATCTCTAGTGAGTATTAAATTGAAGACACATGGATCCTTTAACATAAGCGATGTCTAACTAAATAGCATAAAAAACATGTAATATTTTTGTGCCATAATTTGCGATAAAATTCTATTAACTCTATATGAGTTTTATTGCTTAATAATAATAATGCAACGATTTTTATTTTTTTTCCAGATTTAGGTGACATGAATTCATATAGTGCTCATGTTCATGCTTTCTGCAGCAAAATGTCTTTAATTTCTTATAAGCCATTAATGCAAATTCTTACATGATAATCTGAAGGAAAACACCACAGCTTTCAGAGCTTCATCTAATCACTTGCATCACACAGCCTGATCGTTTGTCAGAAAGAAATGTATCTGTAGACCCCTTTAAGGCATTTCCTATACAGCAGCGATGGTGGTATTTGCCTTTTTAACCCTAAATAAAAATGAAATACCCCATTTTAGCCCACCAGCCCACCCTAGGGCTCCGCCTCTCATCAATGGGCCGATGGAGCTCTTTTGTTGACCTGCGTGTGTGAGACAGACTGGAACACACTGATAAACCTAGTACAGGGAGTGAGATAGCCATCCAGAGGGGGATGATAACACAAGAGATGACCGGAGAAAGAAAGAAAGAAAAATAACACTCCTCTGTGCCTCATGAGTGGTCCAGCAAGGAGAACGCAGGAGAGATGCTGGACACGGGCCAGACCAAACCGAAAAAATGGAGAGAGAGAAGAAAAGAGAGATATGGAGAATATGTATACAGGGATTAACACTGTGCAGGCTTCAGATTTTAGATTTCAGTAGCGTATACGTCACCTGAGAACGCGTGAGCTGAATGACAAACCATATCGGTCCACACTGAGAGATGGGACTGACTGGAATACAAGATGATTATCTGGTTTAAGAAAAAGAGCCAGATGTCATTTTCTACCTTGTATTAAACCTCAGTTTTAAAGCTTGTTGTAAAAGGGTGTAAATATATTTTGAAACGAATTGTGCAAAAATTAGCTTGTCTATGTTGCAATTTTTCTGCTTCTGATTTTCAGATGTCTTTCCTCCATCCGTCGGTCCTTTACCAAGGTATTACGAGTAGGTTAGACGGGTTTTAAACAATTGCAAATAATAAAAAAAGAAACCACATGCAAAATAATAAATAAAAAGAGGAACAGCAAAGTTTGGGTTGTTTGTGTCACCATTCTTCTGGGTATGACAAATTACATTATGTACAAACTTATAAGAAGAGAAAATTGACTATCCTGAACATTTTGTGCCTGAATTTGTACTTTTTTAGATTTTAAATTGGTCAGAATCTGATATAATGGCATGCCACTGGATACATCAAGAATCCGAAACGGCTCGAACTGCTGCACTGTTGGAGAAATAAAACAAAAAACACAGAAACTGTTGGTATTGTCCCAATTTTCTAGTCAGTCAAGTCGAGCTAAACACAACAGTCAGCGTTCATGAGAATAATCAGAATTTAGGAGGCTATCAATGCTGATTTTAAGAAAGCGATAGAAGACTAGAGCCACCGGATAACCTTTAATATTAATGACCTGTGCTAGTGTTTTGCTTTAAGAATTCTAGCATATCAATTTGACTAAAGTTATATAGATGGGCCAAGTGACATGAACCAAGTTTGGCCACATCCACTTTAAAGTCATCAATTATTTATACCTCATACAGTTTATTGTGGGCCACAAGTCCAGTGATAACCTAATTATAACGAAATCATGGATTCAGATACTGTGGCATCAGGAGCTACCCACTGCTGTTTGACCTGCTTGAGGTTTTGAAGGTTGATGAGCATTCATTTGTTTTGAGTGTGAGTACAGAGTAGACTGTGGTACTAGTCTAAAACCAAAAACGTTAAGACTGGTAAGGGTTAATAGGAGGATGCTGGTTCCTGAAGAGTCAGTGGTGCCCCTGGATTATCCTGTAACATGACTGGGATCTTGAGCAAGACCCTTAATTTACTGGTCTACTGGTGTCCTAGACGTTCGTCCTGTTGAACATGGGTTACTACACAGAGCTGCAAACCAACTAGACAAATCAAGGGAGACTGCTCTACCACGGAGAGGGGCAAATTTTAGAAAACAAAACCTTCTTCATTGTATTTGCTCTGCTGTCTTTCGTTATTTCATGTTTCCTTGATTCCTTCATTACAGCTTGCTGATGCTTTGGATTTACTGATCAATGTTGCATTGCCATGGATGGTTCTTTGAGCAAGAACCTCAGCTCTCTCCTGACTCAGTTTGATCCAGTCTCAATTCTATCCTGTCTCAGTTGTACAGTAAGTCAGTTTGGATAAAAGCATCAGCCAAATGAGCAATCGTAGATAAGTCTGCACACAATTAGTCCCTATTGATAGAGCAAAGCTCAAGTGCACACTGAAGAGCAAGTTTTGAAAACTCAAGAGAGGTCCCAGATACAATCCTAAGGATTTTGTATATATGACATATAGTAGGGTGCACGGTGGCTTAGTGGTTAGCACGTTCGCCTCACACATCCAGGGTTGGGGGTTTGATTCCCGCCTCCACCTTGTGTGTGTGGAGTTTGCATGTTCTCCCCGTGCCTCAGGGGTTTCCTCCAGGTTCTCCGGTTTCCTCCTCTGGTCCAAAGACATGCATGGTAGGTTGACTGGCATCTCTGGAAAAATTGTCCGTAGTGTGTGAGTGAATGAGTGTGTGTGTGCCCTGTGATGGGTTGGCACTCCGTCCAGGGTGTATCCTGCCTTGATGCCCGATGACGCCTGAGATAGGCACAGGCTCCCCGTGACCCGAGGTAGTTCGGATAAGTGGGGGAAAATGAGTGAGTGAGAGAGATATAGTAACTTGAGGCTCTGGCTACTCTGAACTAGAATAAGGATATGAACTGCTACCAAATACCTATTACTTTGTCAAGGTCACCTTGTCCTCCTTCGCCACTGGTACACTCAGCAGTTGGGGAAGCATTGAAAGACATTGAAGAGCAGAACATTGAGGCACTGAGCAGCACTAGAATCATTATAGATCACACCACACCAGAGACTGGAGTGTAGAATGGATGAAAGAATGTATGGCTGGATTTCTTCATTCTCCAGCAGGTTTGCCAGTTGGCGTTCTTCTTCCTGTCCTACGGTTTCAGCTGTTCCTTCTTCATCCTGATGGATAGAGGGTGAAAGAAGGAAAGAGTTCATTCGCTCTCCAGATCTAATGATACCACGGAGTTTGTCCAATGAGGCAGAAAATGTGCTTACCTTCAAGGGTGAACATCTCAGTGAGTGGAGTGTATGGCCATTAAAGGCCGGTCGTGAGGATGTTCGGATCGGCTATAGCTGCGGAAGTGTAGAAGGGTAAATGATGAACAGGGGAAAGTTATTGGGGATTATTACAACATTTGTTTGAAAGCTTGGAAAGAGTTGAATCACACTTTGATATAGTCCCTGGAAAAGAAAATTAAAGAAAAGAGGTCAATACAATTTGAGAGGTTTAGCTTGATCTTGATTTTGAGTCAAAGACTTTTCTGTACTTCTTATACAAATACTGCGCTCAGTTAAATATTGCAATACAGTCATAACATAACTGTTCATAACAAGCTCTTGTCTATTCCCATTACAAGGTTTTTGATTGCTTTTGACTTGCTTATGACACAAAGGTGATACACAACAGATACCTGTACCCATTTATTAAACAGTCACATTTTAATTTAACCCTATTTACAGATATCAAAACAATTTTAACAGTTGTTAAGCAAGAGTTTATTTACACTTTGTTCCACTCCCTTAATTCCTGAATCCCTGGAAAAAAAAAAAAAGAAAAAAGAGGTCAATAAAATTTGAGACGTTCAGCTTGTTCTTGGTTTTGAGTTCAATATCACAGGCACATCTTTTTGGACGTTATGCACATAAATATCGCAATACTTTATCTTTACTGGGTGAAATATTTTCAAAAATGCTTTCTTCACATTTGACCCACGTCTGACATTAGCTCCTAGATCATATTCGCTGACGCACCGAAAGTTAGATTTATTGTTGGAAGGTGATGCCGATCTCCTAGTTTTAGCTTGCTCTCTAGGGATTCCTGTGTTTATCTAAGCTGGCCATACATCACCTGTCAAGATCCGTCACCCCTAATATTTCTTGGTTCTCCACTTAAACGAAAAGCCATTTTTAAACCCAATTTTCTCCCCCAAACCGCTCATTGGGGATTCGCTGCTTGTGGCCAAAATGGCATCATCTTGGAATTCAAGATGACAGTCGCAACTCTAAATGCGGACTTGCTGATGGTGTGTTTGGTTTTTGTGGAACCCCGAGGAGACAAAAAAAACCCACTGCTCCCATAAGGATCCTGAAACTGTGTGGGGATTATTTATCAGTACACAAACATATCTCCATTTCCTGGGTGGAGGGGGTGGTGTCGTCTCACCACATCGTTTCCTGAGCATGCCTGATTCTAGCGTTGCCCACACTCTGGTCAGCTTTGGCTCCATGTATTTCTGCTGGAAAAGCCTTCACCTCAGTCCCACAGTCTCATTAAGTGGCACCCAGCCCCCATCACCTACTTTATAGTCTGCTCTCAATAGACTCATAGGTCGTGATGGGCGTATTTATTTGTTTTTGTCCGTTTTCACCTTGACAAGGAGAGCCGGGTGTATCTTCCATGCAGTGTGTCTCTGTCTTTGTGTGTATGTACCTTATGACGCGAGACCTTGTGTTGGACAGCAATTTTGCCTGCACTTGCTCGTAAATCAGGTCGTATGGAAGGGAAGGTGACTATATTGCTTTTCAGTGACACCATTAGATCTGAAGCTGGAGATTAAAGTGTCATTGTGCTCCAGGTCCAACACTGGCAGGTGGAGGGCGATACACATCTAATGGCTGAAGAACGGATTACTGTGTTCTCCTGTCCGGCTATAGACATTGCTGTAACGTTGCTCTAATCTGTCCTAATACATAAATCAATAATCTTAAGCGAGACCTTGACCCAACGAATCCGGTGACCACGGACACGTCACCGGGACGCCATTAACACCAAACGTCTTTCTGGACCATTTGGGACGGCAGCTCTTAAAAATGCCTGAGCAGCAGTAAAAGATCTAAAAGTACATGTGTAGATTCTAATATTAGGATTTTTATTAAGCGCAACAGCACAATAGTGTCTAAATCTGTCCGAAGCCAGATTATTCCGCTCAACCACATTGATCTGAAGATTGATTTATTTCACTGAGAACTAACAGCAAACAGCACAAGTTCAGGCTTGCCTTCATTTTTTTACGTTCAACGGATTAACGTTAATAAGTTTTAAGGACCTGCGAGTCGTTAACACTTATTAATTAAACAAAAAATTAATCCAGCCAAATTTGTCTTAGTTCTAGAGAAGTGATAAATTGGATGACCTACATAAGGTTGACTGATGAGATGCATCAAAGCTATGCTTATGGAAAACATCGCCGGCTCCTTGTAGGCAGTTAACAGTTGTATCGCAACACAGTCATCGTTATCGCTCACAGAACGTCTGTGCAGTAATTCTGCCTCTAAATGTAGTAAGGGCCTAAGAAACGAGATGTGCAGTTATTGGAAAATAATCAGTGATGGGATTCTGCCTGACATGAGACAGAGGAATCGTTCTAATATGGTAGCTGGGAGGATTATTTTCCAATTACAGCATGTCCTTGAGTGATGTACTGTATTCTTCTTATACAGAGGCACTTATACTAAATACAAACAATATTTTATTTATTAAAGAATGAGACATTGTACGTTACCTTTCCAGTTCCTTTGTTTTGAGCATTTGAGTACAGATCAGTTCCTCCTCGAAACAAACTCAAGCAAACTCTAATATTCACAGGAACGATTTGATATTTTTTTTGAAATATTTATTTCTTCTTTATATTGTTATTTTAAGAACTTATATTTTAGCAGACACCATTATCCAGAGTGACTTACATTTTATCTCATTTTATACACCTGAGCAGTTGAGGGTTAAGGGCCTTGCTTAGGGGCCCAGCAGTGGCAGCTTGATGGACCTGGGATTCAAACTCAATTTCTAAATAGTTGTCGAAATTTCATCACAAATTTTGAAAAAGTTGCAAAGGCGAGAGCGACTGATTATATTTCTGAACGTTGTTTGATGAAACTCACATTTACTACTTTAGCTACTAAACACTTTAGTGCTTGTTACGATCTTTAACCTCGCATCTCTGGTGCATAACCAAAGGCCACTTGTCAAACACTAAACGTCTAAACGTCTCGGCTGAACAGCTGTATTTGGGGCGAGTGGCAAATTGGTGCAAATAAGATTTTTCACCTTTTAAAATGAATCCCTGTTTTCATTGATCATCTTTTGCAGCAAGTTCTTTCCTGTCCGCGACTCATCAGCGCGAGGCTCATCAGACGCTCTCAGGTGTCGCTGCAGATTATCATTACTTAATGTCACTGTACGATGGACCAGATCTGTGTGTTTCACACGTCTGAAGATGAAAATGTCTGAGATTCTATTATTGTAGATGTCCCGAAGCCTCTGTGGGGTTTAAATGAAAAGTTTTACATTCTCCTGTTTTGTAATTTTTTTTTCATTTATTTATTAGTTTTATAGGATTTGTGTAATTATATGGCTGTGTATTGCAGGGGTGGACAAATCAGTAGCGTGGACACTTTACATTTGGAGTTTGAACACATTTTGCTGGCTGTTGACTTTTGCAGAATAATATGCATGTTTAAATTGAACACACTTCACAATAGTGTAACACATTTGAGGAACACTGGAACTTCAACACACTGCCTGCTGCACTACACACATCAGCCCAGCCGTTATCTGCTGATGGGGAAATGGGGTAAATAGCAATCTTGTGTAAGTAGCATACACAGATGGCAGTGGAACGTTCCAGAATCAAAAACACACCACCATGTGGACAAATTACAACAAAACTGCAACCGACATATAAGTGTCCTGCTAGCATGAAATGCAGATGCCTCATTACAAAATATGCAGAAGCAATGAAGACGTTGTCTGTGGACTGAGAAACACAGATATTTAAAGACCGTTACATATTTTTAATCATGTGATGCAGTCATGTGACTCATTCAAATTGAAACAAACAGCTTTATAGTCTTACCTGTCTGTCCATTTTAAAAACTCAATGCTGTTCCTCGATATCGTGATGCACATGCAGTACAACAATGCAAGCATTTTCAGATGCTCAGGCGTGTAATGTAAGCTTTCAGAGCGTTTTCAGATCTACATGCGGATGTAGCGTTAGTATTTTTGCCCTTATATCTAAATAATTCTGATGGTTATTTTCCCCAAATGCTCTGATTATGAGCTTCAAAAATTGATTACAGTATTTTCTACTATAACAATAACTGTGACAATACACAGACCTGCCAAACTGACACAATTTGCGTAGGAGAACTGCACTGGTCTTGTTTTTATTTTTTTTCCCCAGTAAAAAAGTAAACGAGGCAGTAGACATGTGAACCTGGCATGATTGACAATATCGTAGGTGTTTTAAACTCTCCACTTTAAAACGCGCTACCTGGAAGCTCCGCCCCTTCCTCGTCTCACAGTAGTAATCTTTTAGCCAATCTAAACAATTTAAAAACAATTTTAAATTTAGTGATGATTCAAAACGTAATTCAAAACACTTTTCTTTGTTTGTTTTTTGCCATTTGTTTTAGTTTTTCTTCTTATTCGAGCAGCACGTCATAAGTGACAATGTCGGCCATGTGGAAACATTTCACTTTAAGGAACTATATTATCACTGCAATCAATCCATTGGCAAATGTTCCTTTTTCTATTTATTTATTTCCTTACATTTTTAAGCACTTAGCATCAAGCTGATATCAGTCTGTTTTTTTATTTTATTTTATTTATTTATTTATTTATTCTTACAGTGCTTAAAAAATACATGAACATACATACATAGCTAAAACACAGCTTGACAAATGACACAAAAAATTGTAAATATCAGAAATATAATGAGTAGTGATTAAAAAATAAATAAATAAATGTACAATTCAGTTTATTTATATCTAAACTATTACAGTTCCAACCCCCCCCCATCCCCACCCCTCCTTTTAACCCTATTATATTTGATTTTATTTTTTATAATACGAACAGTTTTGAATTTGAAACTTTCCAATTCCAGTCTTTTGTTACAGGATCAGATGTAATTTGGTCTTTTTGTCTCTGATATCCATATATATATACGTATATATATATATATATATATATATATATATATGTATATATATACGTATATATATATATATATATACGTATATATATACATATACGTGTGTGTGTGTATATATATATATATATATATATATATATATATATATATATATATATATTATTGTACTATTGGCTCATGATCGATTCTGCTGTGCCATCTCTATTCTTTTTTTTTTTTTTACTTTTTATTCCTCTTCAGCTTTGGCAGGCTGTAGCCTTCCTCTGGCTTTTGATTCTTAAACTCTGTACTAAACTCATCTCTTATTACATTTTATGTGTTATGAGGCGGAATCTTTTGAGAAACACGGAGCAGAGTTACGTGTCTATCCTGTAGCTCGTCAACCTTCCACCTGCCTTCATGTGTGTTTGGTTAAGCTGTGTGTTGTGCTTTTCTCTGTGTGTGTGTGTGTGTGTGTGTGTGTGTGTGTGTGTGCGTGTTCCAAGTGATCAAGAATGTGCTCAGTTCTGGCCTTAATTTTCCTCCCTTGCCTTCTTGTTCATGATCTCAACCAAGGTGTCTCTCCCTGGATAATAAAGGAGGAATGTTTTTGAGGTATCTTGCTACGATGAGCAAAGCACTTCGTCTATTTTGCGAGACTTGAAGAAAACTAGTTTCATAGTCGTCTTGGCCGATTTGCTGATTAAAAGGTTAAAGCGTTGCATTCCACATGTAAGTGGGAGTCGGAGCCCCCGTTCTTCCCGTCACGATGCCGCTGCCTCTGGAATTCCCGGCATGCCGACTGCCTCTCTTTCTCAGCCCGCCTGGAAGGGCACACTGCTGTGTGAAAAAAGGTGCGAGTGTCATTTCTATCATGAGTGACCAGCAGGTGTAGTAAAGATCAAAAACAGACGACGTGAAGGTAATTATCACGGCCGTGTCACGTGCTCTCGACGCCGCCGCTCATTTCTTACAAGCCAGAGATGGCACGTGAAGCACTCTGAAGAAAAGCTGAAGGAAAAATACATGTGTGAAAACGTGATGATGGCCGGACATGACGGAGCTCAGCGTGTCTCAGGAACAAAGATTATTGTGGATATTCTGGAAAATCAAACGAAAGTTTTATAATAATATTATAAAGTAATGATAAAATGATTAGAAAAGAATCCTTATAATATTATTGTAAAAAATACATAAATGCTAATTGTGTGTGTGTGTGTGTGTGTTCAGCATTTGAAATCTCTTTCTCGCTCTTCATGTGTTTGATTTCAACACTCTTCTCTTTGTCTACTTTTCCTGTTCTCTCTCTCATTCTTTCTCTCTCCCTCTCTCTCTCACCCCCGTCTGTCTCTCTGTCTCTCCTCCTCCGCTCTTCAGCAACCCTCTACTTTTTTCTAACCTCCTAGTGCTGGTCTCATTCCCTTTGTCTTTAGTTTTTTTTTTTTTTTATCTTTCTGTGCTTTTTCCTTTGGCTCCCCCCCCCCCCCCTCTTTGCGCTCTCTCTCTCTCTCTGCGCTCTCTCTCTCTCTCTCTCTCTCTCTCTCTCTCTCTCTCTCTCTCTCTCCTCCAATCCTGCAGTCTCCTGCTGTGAAGCCTGTTTTCTTTCGCCTCTCCTCTTTCTCTCTTTCACTGTGTGGCAGTAAAAGGACTGTCGTGTTCCAGCCATAAAGCCTCCTTGTTGCCTTCACCTCTACCTCTTTCCACCTCTCTCTCTCTCTCTCTCTCTCTCTCTCTCTCTCTCTCTGATTTCTTTGCTAATGCTACATCAGACGCTAATCTGGCAGCAGAGACTACTGCAGTCTCTCTCTCTCTCTCTCTCTCTCTCTCTCTCTCTCTCTCTCTCTCTCTCTACCTTTCCACCCCTCTACTTCTCTCTACTTATCTACAGTATATCTCACTACCATTCTACCCCTCTTAACATTTCTCTATACATCTACCTTGATGTATTTAACTCTCTCTGTCTTTTTCTCTCACTACCACTATCTCTTTATCTCTACCTCTCTCTCTTTACTATTTTCTATGCCCCCACACCCACGCTCTCTTTCTTTCTACATTTATCTTCATTTTTCTGTCACACACTTTTTCTGTCTTATTCTTTCCTCGCTGTCTCCTTCCTTCCTTCCTTCCTTCCTTCCTTCTACTTCTTCATCCTTGTGCTCATTTCAGATGCACATTTTGTTGTGTAACTCGTTTACTGCCTGCTCTGCCTGATGAACCAGTGCCAGTGTAAACCTGTGACACACACAAACACTTCTCAATCCCAGTGCTTTACTCTCCCTCCTTGTGGATCAGACCACACACCATACCACATCATGGCCCAGTAAACCACAAACATTTCTATTGGCACATGCCAGACGTTTTTAGGTATCCTCCCATATGAGTGATCATATGAGTTGTGCAATCTCAAGAAAATGTTCCACTAAAAAAAAAAAAAAAATGACGGCTTACGGTCGAGCTAGTAGAACAAAATAATCAAGGCTGGGACGGTGTGATGCGGCCTGGTGTGGAGCGGGGTTGCGTTTTATTCTTCTTTATTTATTAAAGAACGGCATTTCATACAGACATCCACTTGTAGTTACACTTGGTGTTACAGCGATTGTCTGCAAAACAAGTTCCCATTATCACCTGCCACTTTGAAGCCACGTTACATGGTTTAAGTTAATAGTCTGTAATAAACGCGAATTGATCGCGGCTACGCTACATCGTTCAGTCTAGTCATTAATAAACGCGCTTAAATGAAGAGGAAACAATATTTTTATGTAAACTGTGCACAATATTTTTTTACTTGAATCTGATTGACTACATTTTCCTTTTATTGACCAATCAGATTTGTGCAGCAGTGCTGCGGTACACGTCAAACCGTTAAACTCTTTACACCAGTGCATGGGCGACTGCGACGTTGCACGTGTTTCTTCCGGAAGAGCTTTCTTATGGAATAAGTTCTTATGGAATGACAAGTTGACTCGATATTTGTTGGGAGTTCTGCTCAGCCCTAAGCTCATCCGGCAGGGATGCATCTCAAGCTTCCAAGCATCCAAAGAACGGTGGCTATACAAGCTGTTAATAATTCTACAAATGAACTATAATGATGTTTTAAAATGCAGCGTGGAGTGTTTTGCATTTTATTACAGGTCATGATTCAGCCACATTAAGACACGGTAACAGCGTCTCCGTTTGAAAAAAACCTGTATAAAAAGTACACCCAGTGTTCCTATAAAAGTTTTGTGCTCCAACACTAAAAGTGAGTAAATTATAGGCATGCAGTATCATGTAGCCAAGCAGCCATTTTCTTTCTGATGGGAACTGGTTGGAACTTAAACAATGTAAGTCAATACCGGTTGCCTGAACGCAGTCCAACCCTCCAGGGGCTGGAGCCCAGAACACACCTTTCTGTCTTCGAGAGCCACTCTGGAAGCGACACTAACTTCTCTCTTAGCTTTTAAACACCCCGACTGCCTAAATTTCAGCTGTCAATTTGGGAAAAGTCCAGAGCACATTCAGCAGTCTTGCGTCTCAGGTTGAAGGAATTAACCTTGACTAAATCCTGTTGGGAATTCCTGAAAAGAAAGCAAAAAATAAAAAATAAAAAAAACCCTCATGCATTGTGATGAGTAATGTGAAAATAAATAAAGTAATTATCCCTAGGGAATGTCCTCACAGCCCACAAGTGTTCCCAACCGTCAAATTATTTCTATTTCTTCTCGCACTGTTGTGTAGTGGTAGCTTTCATGTGGCATCGGAGAGCAGTGAGAGAAGCGAGCAGTTAGGTTTGAAGCTAGCTACAGAAAGACTGCAGAGTTCCCAGGATTGTCAGAGAGCCACTGTAGGGCCCTTGAGCTCTCAGCCATCAGTCCGTGATCAGATTCGATCCGATCCTGCTGTTGTGTCCCTAAAAGCATGAGTTAGTCAAAAGTAAAGGCAATAATGTGGAGACCCCATCAGCAGCACAGTGGACACTAGGAATGTAATACGCAGGCTGAAATCATCAGGAGATTGGAAGTGGGACACTACAGATGTTTACAGCTGTATAATCTCTCTAGTGAACAGTAAGGTATTATTTCTATAAGTATTTTTTTTGTTTGTTTGTTTGTTTTCTGAGACATACATATTGTGTTTCCCAGCAGAATCTTGGATCGTTGTTTGTTCTTACACTCTAAACCAGCAAACGAAAAAGTGCTAGAATTCACCAGAAACTGTTTCAAGTCTTTTAAAAATGTATACGCACCTTTCATTGTTGCATTAACAAGATGTTTTCTCGCTACTGAAAACAGTTCACTGCGCTCCAGACGACTACATCGTGTACTCGACAATCCCTTATTATTGTTTTTCTGACAATTTTTTTTTCGTTCCACTGCATCACTAATTGAGAGAGAGGAGCGGAAACTAATTTGATAAAGTGTCCAAACACCAGTACAACAGTAATAAAGAGCTGTTCGTGTGGTGTCAGACATCACTGCTCATCACCGCTCCAGCTATTTATACAGTCACGCTTGCTTTCCCACTTTCAGCCATTAGTTTTTGGACATTGCAGCCAATTTGGAAACATTTGAATCGGAGGTAGTGTCGCTGTCTCACAGCACTGGAGGCCTCGGTTCAATCCTGAGCTTGTGTGACTCTTAATTTGAGTGAGTGAGTGAGTGAGTGATGGAGTGAGTGAGTGAGTGATGGAGAGAGTGATGGAGTGAGTGAGTGATGGAGTTAGTGAGTGAGTGATGGAGTGATGGAGGGATGGATGGATGGCCGGCCGGCCGGCGTCCTGTCCAGAATGGAGTCTGTCCCTGATGTACATTAACAGCATTTGGCAGACGTCCTTATCCAGAGTGACATACATTTTATCACATTTTATACAACTGAGCAATTGTGTGATAAGGGCCTTGCTCAGGGGCCCAGCAGTGGCAGCTTCATGGATCTGGGATTCAAACTCACAACCTTCTGAGCTGTTATCCAACACTTTAACCACCGAGCTACGACATTCCCACAGACTTGTATTTTAAAGACATGATGCAGAGATGAGGATTCTGGGTCAGCACGCCATGGATCCTGTCAGAAAGCTGACTTTGTGTTGCGTGTATCTGCGGTGCTCAGTGTCGGCTGACTGTAAAATATATGGTTTCCATCTTATATGAATGTGAATATGATCCCCAGCTACTTTCTGAAAACAAAAAAAAAAAAAAAAAAATTAAAAAGCAGCTTGTGACAGAAAACGCTTTACATTTCGACATGTACGCTCGTAGTTCCTCTGGCTCATGTGTTTAATAAAATGTCTCCTCAGGGTTCAAGGTTTTTTATTTGTCACATACATATTACATACGTCTGATGTAATGGAGTGAAAGTGTTTTCCTTAGTTACTCGTCCCACAGGGCAACAAAGAACAGTAGACAAAATAGAGGAATTAGAATCTAATAAAATATAGAAACAACAGAATACCGTCAAATATGATTAGACATTTAATAATATAATAAACATATAAAATTCTGCAGTCTGTGGAGAATGTAATGAGTGTAAATAGAGTGAAACGGACAGTATGTCTTCTGTTTAGTGTTAAAAGCTTTATCCTCTAATAATAACAGAGCGTTCATTATAAACTATAGTGTAAGGTTTGTAAAGGACACCAGCTCTGATGTGTGTGCAAGAGTGTGTGTGTGTGAGGGTGTGTAAGGGTGTATGTGTGTGAGTGTGTGAGAGAGTGTGTGTCAGAGTGTATGTGAGAGAGAGAGAGAGAGTGTGTAAGGGTGTATGTGTGTGTGAGTGTGTACGAGTGTATGTGTGTGTAAGAGTGTGTGTGTTCAGATAACGCTGACAGACGTGTCTCGTGTGTGTGTGTTAAAGCTCTATAGCATGTAACTAAGGCCTGTGTTTACTGGTGTTACTTCACACACACTAAGAACACTGTCTCTGTTAAAATCACTACAGTCTGCTCGTACCTTATGAAGGGTGTGTGGACTGAAAATAGCATGTCAGCAAATCTCTTCTTTTCCTGCTGACCTGTGCTCCTTCCTCCCTTTCTCTCTCTCTCTCTCTCTCTCTCTCTCTCTCTCTCTCTCTCTCTCTCTCTCTCTCTCTCTCCCTCCCCCAAACCATACTTTCCCTGTCAGTGTGTTTCAGTTTTTTTGCTGCAGGATGAACACTCTGTCCAGCTCAGTCTGTCCAGTTCACTATTACTCATTGTCCTGTCTCCATCTCACTTTTTTCTTTGTGAGTCTTATTGAAATGTTGTACCCCCACCTTCTGCCCCACTCCCTCTCCCACAGACACACAAACACACCCCCACTACAGTTTGTGATGGAACATGGATCGGAAAAGCACAAAGAGTTCCTGCTGAACTAGCAGGAAATCTCTCTCTCTCTCTCTCTCTCTCTCTCTCTCTCTCTCTCTCTCTCTCTCTCTCTCTCTCTCTCTCTCTGAAAGAAAGAAAAGGTCATGGTTGTGCTACACAGGCAGCGAGTACACAATAATTATCCTGCAAGTAACACCGTAACTTACAGTGTTAATAATGTTGTACATCGATAACTCGTACAAACACAAACACACAATGCTTAGCAGTGACAGGAAGTAAGGAAGGTGCACTTAGATGCTGGTGAACCTAAATGCCAGATCCTGAAAAAACAGGGCTTGTGAATAAATGACCTCATGATACGCTTTTATGAATATATTATGGCTTGTTATGTGTTAATTGTTTAAAGAAATGACATGACTGGACATTAGCACATTGTTACTTAGTTTTGCGTCTTATTTTATTTTTGTTGCATCAGACTAGCAAGTGGGTTAGTTTGACATAAAATGACATAAACAACGTTTATACCAGCCAGTTTCTATGAGGATGATTATTGCTAAAGGGAAAAAATAGTTTCTTCATTTTTTTTTTTTTTTTTTTTTTTTTTTTGCAAAAAACGATTCTTTTCTTTTTTTTTCTTTTTTTTTTCTTCTTTCTTTTGTTTATTTATTATCTCTAGACAGATATTTTAGACCAGACTGCACTCAGATCAGTAAATCCAACTTGCAGGATTTTGCTTAGCTTGCATTTCATGTGCTTAAGTTTCAACCATCACACAAACAAAAAGAAAGAAGAAAGGAAGGATTGAAAAACGGAACGATATGCAAGTTGCGAACAGCATGTAGTGAGAGCCTGGGCGTGCTGCAGAGTTCAAACAAATCAATCACAAATATTTTATACGGCTATAAACTCAAACATATACAGATCAGATATAGCACGTATCCAGCAGACAGCAGTTCGTGCCTGGGGACTTATTATGTGTGTTTTCTGATTATTTGGGACTATTAGACTACTTTACAGTCCAAAGTCAACACTATAAATTTCAGAATGTAACTCCGGAAAAAAAATAAAAGACCATTTATAATTATAGCAGGTTTATCAGTTTCTTTAATAGTGATTTTACAGACTTAATTTTTATTAATGAATTATTTATTTATTGAGTCATACAGTGGTTGAGTTTAACAAACAGAGTAGATTTTTTATTAAAGTTTTATTCAACTTTAATTATACCTGCAAGGTGTAAAATACAAAGCAGAGCGACGGGTGACTTACACCTTGTGCTCAAAAGTGTGTGGATAACTGACGCTCGCTCCCGTATGAATTTGGTAAACTTCCCATTTCAAAACCATGAGCATGCCGAGCTTTTAGTTGCTACTTTGCTGTTATAATCCACTCCACTCCTCTGGGTAGGGTTTCACTCGATGTTGGAGCGAGGCTGTGGGGATTTTTGTTCATACATCTACAGGAGCCTTAGTGCGATCAGACACTGATGTTGGGATGGTGTGGTGGTCTGTGGTGCAGTCGGTGTTCAGTAGGGATCAGGTCAGGGCTCCGTGCAGGACACTCGAACTTCCAATCCAAACAATACCGAGCACGTCAGAGCACTGGTAGCTCAGTGGTTAAGGTGTTGGACTGCTGATCAAAAGGTGGTGAGTTCTAATCCCAGGGCCTCCTGTGGTGCCACTGCTGGGCCCCTGAGCAAGGCACTTAACCCTCAGTTGTATAAAATGAGATAAAAGTCTAAGTTACCACAGCAATGTTGAATTCTTCATTCTTTTGTTGTTCTTCAGAATGTATTCACGACTTTTCTATGGAAAAATTTGCCATCGGCAAGATTCTACTCCATGACCTTTACAGGAACAGCTCACACAATGGCTTTTACAGTAAGCGCTTCACATAAACAGGTTTAAAATACTAACACGTTTGTTGAAATGAAAGGAGTCTCCAGTGTCAGCACTTTGGGACAAGCGTGTTTGTGTAACTTCAACAGATTGTGGTTTGTGGTTCCTGGGCAACATACAAGGTTTTTGAGAAACATTGAATGGAGAGAAAAACAGAAATGCTGGTCTGAGGGAACAAGGGAACTGTAACGTAACATAAGCCGTGAGAGGAACAAGCTGAAGCACTTAACATGAATAAGAACAATCACGGCATCCTGTTTGTCTTTGTTTTAATGCTAACAGCACACTTCTGATTGGCCAGCATTTGGTGATTATTGTTCTCTAACAGATCACCCTGTCGCGTTTCAGCTCACGTCCTCGTACACTCGATCCTTCCTTTTTATTTATTTTCTTTTATTTATTTATTTTTTTGTTATTTTTTTGCTGATTTGTTTTTTATTATCCTCCTATTTTCTTTCTTTTTTCTTAAAAAAAAAAATAATCCTACATCTTGTGTAACACCATCAGGAATCTATTCATCCAGTCCTACTGCACAACGTACAGCTTTTATAGAGAGTCTATAAGAAGAAGCTGTTTTGTTTCTCTCAGTTCTCTCGCTCTGTTTTCTTTCCCCTCTTCTGCTCTGTTTTTCAGCCTTCTCTCCTGGAAAGGTTGAGTAAATTATCCTGAAGTTTTGTGTTTTTTTTTTTAAAAAGGGTGGGACCTGAAAGTTTGCCTGTTCCTATCGCATTGTTTTTCCTTTCTCCCCTCCTGCTGTTCTCTTTCTTTCTTTCTCTTTTACTATCGTTCCTTCTTTCTGTCTCTCTCAGCCCTCCCACTCCTCCGTGTTCTCTCAGGCTTGCTGAAGGTCAGCGCCTGGCCACGTGAAGAATCACACGCTTGTTGTTGCTCTCTGTTCTCTGTAATTCGGCTCTTATCAGCAGCAGAGCTTGAATTCCGGAGGAGCCGAGGTGGAACTGGACCAACCCAAATGTTCTGCACAAAGCGAACGTATAGAGGGAAAAGAGAACGACTGTGAACCCGACAAAACTTTTAGAAAAATGAACTTTTTGGCTAGCGTGCTTGTTTGGTTTGTGTGTGTGTGTGTGTGTGTGTGAGATGAATATTTAAAATACAAGCTGAAAGTTTTCTTTTGTATAGGAGTGTGTGTGTGTGTGTGTTTATTTAGCTGGATGCACTTTTAGCGGCTCCTGTTGTGGTGAGCTTGTATTTTCCGTGTAACGGCTGGAGCTCTCGCCGTTACGAGGAGCGGCGCTGTCGTCCCTCTCGCTGTGGCTTTTTGAAGATTTTTGACTTTTAAATAATATTTCGTTATTTAGGACATGTTTAGAGCAAATGATTCGGCACTAATTGGATAACTTCAGACGGTTTAGTGCAGGCACTAGCGCAGCAGGGCACAGATGGCACTGTTGGCTTATGCTGAGGGCTCTCGGGGGTCAAGAAGTTATTATTTACACACACATGCGCGCTGTTATCTGAGGCAGACAGAATTTAATCCCAGCACAAAGCTAAGCGGTTGAGGGTTTACGAGTCGCACTAAACAGTCATCTCTGTAGTAGTGGGACTGTTTTCATAGTGAGATTTGAACTCACAAGCATCTCTCTCACACACACACTGTATTAACCGTGCTTTTGCATCATTAAAAGCTCATTAGAACACCTGTACCTGATCATTCATGCAGTCACACAGATCCAGGCCACGAGCTTCAGTTAATGTTCATCAGACATCAGACTGAGGAAAACTAATCCGATCTCAGTGACTTGGCTGTCGGTGCCAGACAAGCTGCTTTGAGGATTTCTGAAACAGCCGATCTCCAGGTATTTTCATACACAACATCCATTACACAGACTTGTGCGAGGTCTGTGGAGTAAAAAACATAGACCAGAAGGTGAACTGGACTCAAAAAATTCAATTCAGTTCTCTTCGGTTTTATTGAATTTGATGCTTTTTAACAATAAGACATTGTCTCAAAAGAGCTTCACAGAAGTACAGAAACAGAATAAAATATGTAAAGTTTAAAATGAAATTACTATACAGTTTGTAGCCAAATAACCACTCTGCAGAAAAGCATTGCAATATTAATATTTGATATAAAAAGGCCTGTAAAAGCAAAGGAAAAAATATCTATAGAAAATATTTAGGAGAATTTGAACGGGTGGCACAACAGGGTGAATATTGTGAATATAGTCATATATTATGAATACATCTGAATGAGAAATTAGAAATACCTTAGACCAAAGTGTTAATGCATATTATTTTTGGTATAAAGGATTACCAGCAAGATTAAACATCAGCCCTTAGGCTTAAACAAAGAAAGGAGTTTTCAGTCTTTTTTATTACAGGAAGAGTGAGAAATTCTTGTCCTTCAGATTAGATCAAATATCTGGAATGTTCCTTAAAGAGATGCATTAATCCATATTAACATACAGTAACATCACTTATCAAAAAATGTTTGATATAATGCAGTTTTCCTGATTTTAGTTTAACGCTTTATTTCTCTTCTCTAGTGTAAAGATGAGAATCGTTAATTCACTGATTTATATGAATGTGTGTAACTAATACAACATGAGTACATATGACACAGATTGTCCTAAAACATGGCATCATCAGAATAAGCCTGTAAACAGTTGGCTCTGTCGCCGGCGCGCGACAGTATGGCAACAATCACGGCTATAAATATTTTGGCATATCATGGCATCAGAACCATAATTCTGGAAGAAAAAAAAAAAAAAGCATCATTGAGACACTTGCTTTAATATCGAAGGCATATTCAGGTAAGAAGGATCTGTACTGCTTGGTATGTAGACTGACAGACAGACAGACAGACACTTAATCCCCATTTGGAATATTGGTTTCATTTTAAATATTAGAAATATATAATGATTTCATCTACAAATTAAATTATAAAGACTATGTTTAATATTGTATTAAACATATTATATTAATATATTAAATATATAAATATTAAAAATAAATCAATCGCTGTTGAATTAAATTTTATTTTCTTGAGTTTATTTATTTTATTTATTTTTTATTTATTATTATTCATGAGTAAAGTGGATGTTTGATAAGCTCCGCCTCCTTTTTTTTTTTTTCTAAATCAAGTTTTTTTGGGTGTTTTCATGCTGGATTAAAGAGCAACGATCAGGATGTTTAGCTGTAAGTGCTGCCGCTGCACTTGTGTTTCTAAACCCATTTTTGTTCTGAGACGCTTCACTCCACTACAAACTGTTGTAGAGGTAGAGAATAGAGCAAGGACATTATTTACTACCCAGTGTCACCCAAATGAGGATGAGGTTCCCTTTCTGAGTCTGATTCCTCTCAAGGTTTCTTCCTCATATCATCTCAGGGAGTTTCTCATTGCCTTCATCACCTCAGGCTTGTTCATTAGGGATAAATACTAGGGATGAATGCTAGGGATGAGGGTTGCTTCCCGTTCTACTGGTGGAATGAAACAGCAGTGTACTGTGTAAAAGGGTTCATATAGACCTGTGATTTAAATGTCAGCTCTCTGGCTGCGGTCAGGTCTGAATGGGAGTCGGTGCTGATATGGAAACTTTGTTAGTAACTGTGAGGATGTTCATATCAGCTGAGTTCTGATATTTTATTAATATAAATATATAAAGCAAAAAAAAAATCCCAGGATTGTTGCCTTCCTGATTTCAGATATTTCATCATCTAATACACATTGTGGCCTCCTGGGAAACAACAGTGTGTGAAATGATGAACGTGGATTCATGACTTAATGCTTAATTCGCAGTGAAGCCTTTTCTTTTTCTTCTCTCTCTCTCTCTCTCTCTCTCTCTCTCTCTCTCTCTCTCTCTCTCTCTCTCTATAAGGCCTAATTCCTGGTGATATTTAGGGTTGTATTCAAGCTCTTTTATCACTTTTTAGTTGTGTGTGTGTGTGTGTGTGTGTGTGTGTGTGGCCTAGCGTGTACACTGTGTGCTGTAGCTGCTGTTCTGAGGCACACTCTGAGCGCGTGCAGAAACTCACGACCCATTCTGCCGAGATAGACTGCAAATGAGCACACTGCTTTTCCTCCTCCTTCTTTTGTGTCAGCACTTCTGTCCCTCCCTCTCTTCTCCTCTCCTGCTCTATTTATCCAAGTTATTACCTCTCCCTGTCATCTCTCCTCTCCCTCCCTCCCTCTCTCCCTCCTCCTCTCTCTCTTTCTCACCCTCCCTCCCTCTCCCTTCCACGCCTCTTCTCTCTCTCTCTCTGTATCATCAGCAGGACATTGATCCTGACACACTCCTCTGTGGACCCTTAATATCACCTTTGGGTGTAGCAGTTACCATGACAACAACCCTCCAGCCCCCATTCTGTGTCTATAATAACCCAATTCAGTCTAACTGGTAGTTACCACGGTGACAGCTTGACCTCTGGCCCCCATGTAACCAGAGACTTGGTTGAGGAGCATAAAGCAGGATTTTCTGATGCTCCTCAGTAAGAGATAAGCACACAGCAGGCACAGACTATCGACATGGTCTTGTTTTTCATTCTTCTTCAGCACTTTGCCTATGGGCAACTTTCCTGGTTCTGCAGTCATCGCTCACTTTATTGACACGTGCATTTTCTTCTTAAAATTAACACAGCCATAAAGACACAAAACACACTTTACATTTGGTCGTTCGGCAAATCGCAACCGGACACAATTTAATTGTTAAAAATCTGATTTAAAGACACTTGAAGTGTTGACGCTAAAAACACCACTAAACACAAACATCTACTAAGATGGAGGTCAAGAGAGAGAAATCTTAGGCAGAAATAATTACTATTTATATAATACCCATGAGTGTGAAGTCAGAACTCACGCTCTTAACTTTACGCCATTTCAACCTCCGTGCAGTCGAGCTACAAAGTTGGTAAAAAAAAAATCCTTGATATGTTGTTTGTTAACAACAAGCTAGCCAGCTAGTTCAAGTTCAAGTTCAAAGCCTTTATTGTCATATGCACAGTGAGGAAAACAAGTTTCTCTTGTCAATGAAATTCTTTCTTTGCTGTCCACAGTGAACGCCAAGACACGTGCAACACACACATACATACACAAACACAAAAAAAAACTAAGCTACAGGAAAAGAAAGACATCTATATGCGCATTGTAGAATATCGACTTATGTGCATAGCAGTACATGCGTCAATAAATAGTATTACATAAGTAGTAATAATGAAACAGTGATGTATATTTACCTCAAAACAGGAAACAGTTACAGATAAAACAACCATTACGTCTGTATGTTGACTGATCTAAAGTAACACGTAGATAGTGACAGGAACAGGAAGCTATGTCGACGTACGATGCAGGCGGTCCTACTCCTGCTCCTGGTTGCCATGGTAATAATGTTTATCAGTGGGTGGCGCAACTAGCATTTAAAATCTGTGTTCTCGCTGCTTAAATGAATCATTCTGGAGGCAGGATTGGTGTTTGTGTATAGGTACCGTATGTGTTTGGGTCATTGTGTGGAACAGGTTAGAAATATTCTACTGAATTGAACTGAGAATATGAAGGAAGTTTTGTTCGAGTCTCAGTGCTGTGTGAGAAATGCTGCCTGTGCAGAACTGCAGTAGTTTTGCCTCCCTGTAATAATACAGTAAATGTTGTGTTACAACTGAGAAACGTCGTTACATATTTAAAGATGATGACTCAGTCGGTTCATTAGCGTTACTGTAATGGCAGCAATATCAGATGTTTATGAATGAATGTCCTGGTTACACAATTGCCCTTCTGGACCATATAGTACACAGTAAGAGAAAGGAGATTATTTATAATCACACTCTCAGGTGTCACCCAGATGACTATGGCTTCCCTTTTGAGTCCTGGTTCCTCTCAAAGTTTCTTCATGTCGTCTCAGAGGTTTTTTCCTCTCCACCGTCGCCTCTGGCTTCCTCATTAGGGATTAAATTGCGAAATTTAAAATGGACATTTTTGTGTAAAATTGCGTTGCGACTCATGTCACAAGTGTTAAATACATTTTAAATGATCTGAAGTGATTTCAGAACAGGATAATGGAGGAACTGAAAAAAGTATAAAATGATCATTACTGTAACTTAACCATCTTATATGGAAGATATACGCCTTGAATTCTCTGTGAGTCTGAGGCGAGGGAGTTGAGAGAGTGACTCGAGTTAGAAGTGTAAGACTCGAGTCCTCATCTCTGGGTCACACTGAGCAGTCAGTAAAGAGAGCTGGAGCCGGAGCTCGTGCACCACAGGATGAGTTTCCCTGTGATTGGCAGTTGGAGAGGAAAGAAAAGTGCTCAGGAGGAACTACACACACTAGTCAGGAAGCAGTCAGTCATACTACAAGTGCTACAACCTTGATACTATAATAACAGTAATACACACTGATAGCAATAATAAAGTAGGATGAATAACTGCTAGGAAGAGGCTTACTCTCAAAAAGTAACAGAGAATATCGACACACATGTGGGGGATGATGTGGCCTAGTGGTTACGGTGATCAGAAGGTTGTGAGTTTGAATCCCAGGTCCCCCAAGCTGCCACCACTAGGCCCCTGAGTCGCTCTGGATAAGGGTGTCTGCTTAATGCCATATATGTAAATGACAATTAAAAAAATTAAAGCTACTTTTCCTCATGAAGACCAGCCAAATGTCCCCACAAGGTCAGGACCCACCACATGCTCATATGCATTCACACACACGCACCTACACACACACGCAACCTCCGAACTTGCTGCGTCTGTGCGGGTTTGCGTATACGTCTAGTCAAGCGTTCAGGGTGAAATCCGTCTTCTGTTACATGACTGAGTGAATCATGCAGAGTGGCTCAGGAAGGCGAGGCTGAGACGTGACATGAATCAAATAAGTATAGTTTAATATTAGTTTTCTCACCCATGTGTGAACGATGTAGTCTGATGAAAAAATCTTATGTTTTGAGGATAAATATCTTTTGTCGTTCATGTGCTTAATGCCGATGTGATGTTGTTTTTTAACACGTATAAAATTTCTACCGAGCCGCTTTGATAACGTGTCACGTTACGTCAGTAGTTGCCCATAAATTTCTGCTGTGGTCATCGTGCTCGTGCAATAAACATGCGTTAAAAAATAAAGCCGAAGCATATAGACAGTAAAACCCATATCAAGTGTACAATCAGACTGTATACAGTGTTGTTAATGTCTGAGGATGATTTAGTGAGCAGTGTAAGAGCTCATCTGCTGTCACACACTGTTACCGCTACACTCTAATAACCATTCTACTGTAATATTGCTGTAATAACCTTGTTATAATGCTGTAATAACCTTGTTATTACTGCATGCTGCAGCTTTTCACACTCCAGTGCCGTATACTGATACGACTCTTAAAGCTTGTAGACACCGGGGCGATTATCGCAGTGATTATCACCGACGTTTAATGCCTCGTGACTAAACAAAGGCCGCCAATGTGAGTGCACACAGACACGTAAAACGCCAGGCGTCAAAGTGTAATTTAAAAAAAAAACACCTCATGTTCTTTTTTTTTTTTTTTGTTCTCTCTCACGTAGAAAACTGGCTGACCAATGAGATTGGCGCTTTTGCTCACATGCCAGCAGTGTTTGGTGGCACTCAAGCACAAAACAGTCTTGCCGAGCACACATTGATACCGCGACGGCGATGCATCGAGCCAAGTTGAATGTAGAGCAGCTGGTCTCATTGGTTACTTAAAACAAAGAGCTTTATGACAAACATCTTGATTCAGATTCAGAAGCATAAAGTTACGCAGCGCCACCTTGTGTACCGGAGTATTTCTGTTTTTCATTAAGCACCATCTAATGTCAGGGAGTGAATTTGCACATTCACTCGGCTCATCACCAGTGATGATCGTCCCGCACCATGTGTACGAGCCTTTACTCTTACAGAGCAAAGCACTCTGGGTAATAAACAGAGAAGCTCTGAGGCTCAGCTGCATCCTTACACGATGACGTTATTGTCTCTTTAACCTGCTTTCTCTCTCCTTGTTTCTTTCTTTACATCCTTGTCCAAACCTCATCTCATGATCTTTATCTGTGCCCTCTCTTTTTTGTTCATTTTTCTCTGTCCTTATCCCTGCACTTCCCCACCACCCGCAGATCTACTTCAGTGAGCTTTATTGGCATGAGCATTAAAGCAGTCACAGTATTGGCAAAGTATTTCAGTTTTATACAAATAGTCATAAAGCAGAAAGAACACCTCTCTCTCCCTTTCTCTCTCTCTCTCTCTCTCTCTCTCTCTCTCTCTATCTCTCTATATATATTTCTTCCTCTTGGTCAATCTTGCCACACCACAGAGACGATGTGGTGTTTAAGATGTTTAAATTAGTCTGTCAGATAAGATTGTTTACTCTGCACCCATCCATATGTGCACATAACGACACCTCTCTCTCTCTCTCTCTCTCTCTCTCTCTCTCTCTCTCTCTCTCTCTCTCTCTCTCTCTCTCGGTCTCAGTGTGATTAGTGGATCAAGCAGTAATTAGCACATCCCGTCTCCTGTCACACAAACGGCACATCTCTCTGTTTCTCTCGCTCTCTCTCTGTCTCTGGTTAGCACGGGTCCGTCACTAGCAGGCAGCGCTGTCACGCTGGAGACGTCCTGTCTTCTCACACGTCTTCTCCTACTCTGGCTTGTCTTCTCTTGCCGCTCATGAGACAACCACTGCACTCTTGTGGGTCTCTGTCTCACCCACTGATTGCTCTTTTCAGGCTGCGAGTGTGTGTGTGTGTGTGTGTGTGTGCGTGCGTGCTAAACACATGTTTACCCATTCTCTCTTATTTTCCCCTCTCTGCTGTCTAAGTGTTTACCTGCCCCCACCCCACCCCCCCGACGGGAGGACGGGGTGTCCCTTGGGGCAGTGCATTCTTTACCCCTTCCCCCGTTAACGATCTTTAAATAAAGGGAGAGAAAAGGAATGGAGATGGAGGGCGGGAGAGGTGTGTGTGAGGACACAACCATGCTAATTGCTCTGTGTGTGTGTGTGTGTGTGTGTGTGTGTGTGTGTGTGACTGGTGTAGGCAACTGCTGGAAAAAGAAAGTATCGATGCACGCTGCATTTTGGTGCCATTTTGAAAGTACACTTAACACCTCTCCCTATTCCGATGGAGATAAAAGTATTGGCACCCTTGTGCTGTTTACCACAAACACACAACCCTCTGAAGAAAATGTATGCATTTTTATCAATTTCCATGGGATTATCATAATCACTACCCCACAACCTTCAGAGAAACCTCCTCGTTCCTTTACGGGTCCTGTTACGTGGCGTGTTCTGGGTGCGGATCATCAGGATTCCGATTAATAACCGCACCGAAGCAAAAGATGGAGAGAAACGAAGAGGTAGAGTGCGAAGGAAAGAAAGAAGGTGAAAGAGATGAAGGAGGAGTGAGAGAAATAGACAGAGAGAAGAGAAATAAAGAGCGTGAGAGAGAGGGAGAGGTTCCTTTGACTGGTCACATAAATCATGGCTCTGGTAATTGCTGCTCAGGAGAAAAAGTGCCTGGGAGAGAGAGAGAGAGCGTCTGTGCCACACACACACATACAGACTTAAACACACACACACTCAGGGAACAAACACACACACATACACACACGGGCTAAGACCCCTTGGCCCTATACGTGGTGGTGTGTCACCGTGCCGACAGTGGGCAGCAGATGATTGGTCATTATGTATGTGCTCTGCTGAGGAGAGCTGTGATTGGACAGCTGTGGTATGGGGTTAGAACACACACACATGCACACGCACACTACTCCGCTCCAGAGTCTTCAGTGTGTGTGTGTGTGTACATGCACAGCGCAGTGTGAGAGCACACTCCATCACACAGAACATGATTATATCTGATACACTGATATTTATTTGATGTGTTGGATCATTTTCTCCGAATCCGAATGGAGGATTCAGCGACACTGTGGTACACAAATCGAAACTGGACTGACTAAAGCAGCATTTTGTCGTCTGACATGTTGGTTGTATTTTGTAACCCGGTGTTAAGTGAATACTTCGGAAGCTTTACCGATGTGACACGGCAGATTTAAGAGCTTTAATGTCTGCTTCTGCATGTTAGTGTTGTTTAAATCCTGACTGTCCTGACTGTGTGGCCTTGAAGCTGTTTGTACTTCACTGACCCTCATTACACACATACACACGTGGGAATGTAAGAGACATAACGTCCACACTGCTAGAGACTCCTGCTTGCCTAGGTGTCCTTCTCAGTGTGTGTCTCTCAGTATGTCCTTCTCAGTGTATATCATTTGTGTCTCTCTCTGAGCGTGTCCTCTTCTCTGTGTGTCTGTCATATGCCCCTTTTCCACCGAGGCAGTTCGAGTGCTGGTTCGGAGCCAGAACCTAATTTAGAACCAGTTCTTTCTTTTTCGACAGCCAAAGCACCGGCTCTGAACCAAGAAAAGTGGTTCTTAAGTAGCACCAAAACGTTGCTGGTCTAGACTTAAGAACCGCTTGTGCCAGGGGCTGTGGGCGGAGCTACTGTTAGCGCATTTAATAATGTACCTTAAGTATACTAATGTTTAATACACTTTAACTTTACCGCGATATGATACATTATCAGCACACATGATAGTAAGTAGCTACATGCTAAGGCTACCTTTTTACTGTGTTAATGATAAAATAATGTTATGTACTTTCTCGATTATAACCTCCGTTTATACAGATTACATAGAGCTGCACGTAGATTCGCCGCGTTTGGGTGTTAATGTAGGTTCACAAAGCCATGAGCATTAATAGTAAAGCAACATCCGCCATTGTTGATGTGTTTGTGTTTGCCGCTGCTGCACTAAAGTTGGTGGGACACGTGACACGTATACAGTGACGTCAGACTCGGCTCTGTGATGCTCTTTAGCCGGTGGAAAGACAAACCAGTTCTTAGAAGGTTCGCCAGTGGAACCAACTTTGAACCAGCACCAGCTCTGAACCAGAACCCGGTTCTTTTTGGTGGAAAAGGGGCATTAGTGCGTCTCTCTCAATGTGTAACTCTTTCTTCTAGTGTGTTCCCTCTCAGAAAGTCTCTCTCTCTCTCTCTCTGTCTGTCTCTGTGTCTCTTTTAGTGTGTCCCTCTCTCTCTCTCCCCGAGTGTGTCTCCTCTCAGTGAGTCTCTCTCTCTCTGAGTGTGTCTCCTCTAAGTGAGTCTCTCTCTCTCTCTCTCTCTCTCTCTCTCTCTCTCTGTCTGTCTCTTTTAGTGTGTCCCTCTCTCTCTCCGAGTGTGTCACCTCTCAGTGAGTCTGTCTCCCTCTCTTTCTCTTTTTTTAGTGTGTCCCTCTCTCTTTCCAAGCGTGTCCCCTCTCAGTGAGTCTCTCTCTCTCTCTCTCTCTGTTACTCTGTGTCTCTTTTAGTGTCCCCTTCTCGTGAGTCTCTCGGTGTCTTTTAGCGTGTCCCCTCTCAGTGTACCCTCTCGACATGTCCCTCTTAGTGTGTCTGTAATCATGCATCTCTTTAGGTTTGTGTCTTTTTTTAGTGTCTCCTTCTGTGTCCCCAATTTAGTGTCTCTCTTGGTGTGTCACTGGTTACAGCTGATGGATGTGTGTGACATTGCACTTACATACCCAGAGAGAGAGAGAAAGTGAGACAGAGACATTTTCATCTTTTTCCTGTTATCCGTCTTCTCTCATCCTTACATCAGATTTCATCACTTCTGCTTTACCCTTTCACCGGTACCTGTTCCTGCTAGTCCTGCTCTGTGTGTGTGTCTGTGTGTGTGAGTGTGTGTAGTGGACACACTTTTTAATCAGATTTCTGTCCATAATGCCCAGTGAACTAAAGCTGAACCTCTGTGTGTGTGTGTGTGTGTGTGTGTGTGTGTGTGTGTGTGTGTGTGTGTGTGTGTGTGTGTGTGTGTGTGTGTGTAATTGAGCTGTGGACAGAAATATGGCTTTGCAGACACCACTAATGGCTTCTGTGCAGAGAGCGAGAGCACGTTGGGGCCGAGGAGGAGGAGCAGAGTAATACAGAGCAAGAGGGAGATAAAGAGAGGGAGGGAGGTGGAGAGACAGAGAGTAAAAAAATACAGTACGAAAGAAAGAAAGAAAGATGGAGTGTCTAGGTGAAAGCAGGTTGGGGAGGTATTGTGGTAGAGAGAGAAATAAACCTCATGTCCATTAGCACATGATGAGGGAGGATGCACCTTGAGGGAGGGAGAGGGGGGAGAGAGAGAGAGAGAGAGAGAGAGAGAGAGAGAGAGAGAGAGAGAGAGATGGATTTTGATTAACCATTTGACATAAAGCAAAAAATGTTTTAATCTTAGTAATAATGATTTAAAGGCTATCATTTACTTCTCTCTCTCTCTCTCTCTCTCACACACTCTCTCACACTCACACACACACACACACACACACACACACACACACACACACACACACACACACACACACACACCCAGAGCACCCAGAAGTCTTTTATAGTATTATTGCTGGTAACATTCCACAGTGTGTGAACTGCTAATCAACTGTATAGTGCTAAAATTATTGTTATTATTATTATTATTATTATTATTATTATTATTATTATTATTAATGTAGTATAAGCACATTTCTGAAAAGGTGCATCATTGATTTGTGTGTGCGTGTGGCTGTTAGCGGCCGTGTGAACTTCGTTAGAACTGCAGTGCTGGACGATCAGCGATCAGAGATTAACACTCACACTGATGAGGCAGGCTGGAGGACTCAGCTTTATACACACCATCCAGATGCAGTATTGAAACAATCAGCGTGTGTGTGTGTATGTATGTGTGTGTATGAGCTCCCCTGGAGGCGTGTGTTGGCGCGTGGTGTATTATTAGGAGGGATGCTGGGAACAAGCCCCTCAGATTAGCGTGTGATCAGGCCAAGGCTCACTACTGCTAATCAATCTGTGCATGTGTGTTTTTGTGTGTGTGTTTTTGTGTGTGTGTGTGTGTGTGTGTGTGTGTGTGTGTGTGTGTGTGTGTGTGTGTGTGTGTGTGTGTGTGTGTGTGTGTGTGAAATCAATGAAAGCGATCAGTCCAGCTGCTTGTGCCAAACTGCAGATTTGATTATTGTGCAGTTGGCATTTTTCACTCTCTCTCTCTCTTTCTCTCGTATTCTCTGTCGTTTTCTGTCTTTCGCTTGCTCTCTCTCTCTCACGTGTGTGTGTTTGTGTGTGTTGGGGTAGCTCTAAAGAAAGGCAACAAACTATATATTTTACTGATACTGATATAAGCTTAAGCCCAGTCACACTAGCAATTTGTCACAGAAATGATTTTTCAGTTTTTCTTCTCTTAACACTTTCGTGTCATGGTGTAAGTGCAACTTACCTCACCTTAACTCACCTTACCTCACCTTACCTCACCTCACCTCACCTTACCTCACCTTACCTCACCTCACTTTACCTCACCTCACCTTACCTCACCTCACTTTACCTCACCTCACCTTACCTCACCTTACCTCCCCTCTCAGGCCAGTATATTCATGAATTCTCAGTGTTATAGTTACATTGTTGACCATTAACACAGCTGTGTTTTCTGTGCTGACCTCTGAACAGCCGGTCTTTCTCACACACATGCCTTTCAGTAGAGTTACAGGAATGAGAATTTGTATTTCACTTTGAACCTGGATATCAATTACTCCATAATTCCTGCAGTGAGGCAGGGGGCTGATCAGACGCCGTCTCTCTTTCACTTCACAGCTTTTTCACTGTTTACTCAGTCAACGATTTTACAAGAATACCGAGGTAACTGCGTCTGTTGTTTCTAGTGTGTCATCATTCTAGTGTGTCATGGGTGCAACACTGATCCTCATCAGAATAGCAGCCTTATGCAGCTTCTAAAGCATCTGACTAGTTAAAAACAAATGAAATAAAGTGCTTTGGGCTTCGTTCCAGATTGACCTGAGGAAGAGTTGGCGACGTTTGTTTGGATTGGTGTTGTGTTACAGTAAAGACACACTAAACTATAATAAATCATTAGCGGTAGTGTTTGAGTCGAGAATATGTTGATTCAAACGTTGCTGTCGTTTTGTTAGTGTGTGTGTGTGTGTGTATCAGGGTGAAAACACTGGTCTAACACCCAGTCTACTGTATATGAGCTGGTTCAGTATGTGTGTGTGTATCAGCATTGAAGCACTGCTCTAATACCCAGTCTACAGTGTGTGTGTGTGTGTGTGTGTGTGTGTGTGTTTGTGTGTGTGTATCAGCATTAAGCACTGGTCTAACACCCAGTCTATGGTGTGTTTGTGTGTGTGTGTGTATCAGTGTTAAAGCACTGGTATAATACCCAGTCTACGGTGTATGTGTTTGTGTGTGTATATCAGTGTTAAAGCACTGGTCTAATACCCAGTCTACGGTGTGTGTGTTTGTGTGTGTGTGTATATCAGTGTTAAAGCACTGGTCTAATACCCAGTCTACGGTGTGTGTGTGTTTGTGTGTGTGTGTATATCAGTGTTAAAGCACTGGTCTAATACCCAGTCTACGGTGTGTGTGTGTGTATATCAGCGTTATAGCACCCAGTCTACTGTATATGATCCGGTGTGTGTGTTTGTGTGTGTCACACTATGGGGTGTGTATTGCTTTGCAGTGAGCAACACTGTGTCCACTGTATGAACGATAGACCAGGTGGAGCGAGTGAAAACAAAGAGAAGGGGGGTTTAGTGGGTGCATGGAGGTGAAGAGCGAGAGAAAGAGGAATAGGAAAGAATAAAAGAGGCACAGCACTTTATTTACACTCCCCCCGTGTCACACTCTCACTCCCTTCCTCCTGTGTGTGTGTGTGTGTGTGTGTGTGTGTGTGTGTGTGTGCGCATGCTAGAGGCTGCCGCCCGCCGTCGTCCATCATGGCTCCTATGAGCACCATCTGCTCAACATTACAGCCGCTGTTGCCTGGCTACCTGCTCTCTCTCTCTCTCTCTCTCTCTCTCTCTCTCTCTTTCTCTCGCTCTCTCTCATTCCTTGATCCCTTTATTTCTCTACTTTCCTCTCTTTCAGTTATGTATTATTTCTTATCCTTTCTGTTTTTTCTTTGCTATCCTTTTCACTCCTTTTTTCCCCCTCTCTGTTTTGTACACACCCCTTTAGTTTTCTTGTTCTTCAAATGTTATATTTCACATTTTACTCTCTTTCTCTCTCCTGGATTCACTCTTTTCCTGTCCATTTCATTTCCCTTGTCTCTATTTTCTCTCCTCTTTCAGCTCTTTATTTAATCTTCTCCTCCTAATCAATTTTTTTCAGATATTTATTCATTCCTTTATATCATTGACTAATTTCATCTCCTCATCGGCAAACAAAAGGCTATCTATCCTTTTCTGGTTGTGCATCTCTCTATTTTCCCCCATTCTTTCTCTCTTCTTGTTTGTATTTCCTCCTTCCTTCTCTCTTAGTTTTGGATCATTTTCATTTTTGTCGTCGTTTCTCTCCAGCCTTTCCTCGGCTCTTTCTCCATCCATTTTATTTTCTCCTGTGTCTCGCCATGAGGTCTTTATTTATTGCTTCATCTTTCTCTTTTCTCTTCTTCAGCTCAGTATTGTTCGTCTTCCTCGTTTCTCTACCTTCCACGTCTCTCCCTCGTTCGCTCTCAAGACACATTACGGAGTAGGCAGGAAGAGGGCGATGTATATTACAGCACTCGTGATTAAGCCGTCGAGTGTGAGGGGGGAGGAGGTTGGGGGGGGGCAAGAGAGAGCGAGAGATAGAGAGGTAGAGAGGAAAGTACGGATGACAGAGTTTGGGTTGTAAAGGAGGAAGTGGGGGTGTGGGGACAGAGATAAGCAGCGATATTGAGGGAGAGACTCGGAGAAAAGCGAGAAGGCGTGCATGACTGCCAGATAGGCATGGAGGTGGGAGAAACAGAGATATGACGATTCAGAGGGAGAGAGAGAGAGAGAGAGAGAGAGAGAAGATAGAGCAACGCTGCCCTCATCTGTCCACACATGCGCGCACACACACACACACACACACACACACAAACACACACACTCCTGCTCTGTGCTCGTTTTGTCAGCCTGGCTGGTTAAGTGAGGAGATCCTGCAGCCTCAGTGGAGGTTTTCACGGATCGATCACTAGACGAATCTGAACTGTCTGCTTTTAGATGCAGAAAAGAGGGAGCGGGAGTTAAAGCACAGCCGATAGATCATTATACCAAAAAGCAAACACACACAAACAAACAATACAACATCGAAGCCCACTGGTCTTATTATGTCAACGTCCATCTCACACACACACGCTTGCACATTTCCGCTTATATATAACGTTTACGCCTGTGTTATAAACTAATTATTACAGGATAAATGCAAGGATCTTCCAAAGCAGTGAACATGAACGTGAAGTAAGATCCCAGTGTTGTTCTCTTCAGCTACAGTCATCTGATGCCATCAGTAGGAACCTCCTTATTCATCAGCACCGGAAAAATTCCTGCCACAATTATTTATTGAAGCAAACAGCAAAATGAAGCTGCACCTCTCTATATGATTCATTGCATTGAGTCTAAAACTGCCTTATTCCCTGTACAGGCCTGCATTGGTCAGACACTAATCTATTGCAGTGCATTATGGGATATCAGTAGTGTGTCAAATACACACAGGGTTTTTAGAAATGATTTAATGCTGCACTGTGTAGCAAAAAGGCTGCGAGTATAACGATTTTTATAAAAAGTTTTAACTCCTATATTAAAGTGCTTTGGAACAGACTTCTGATTGGAGTCTTAGGACCACCAAAGTGCCACTGCTGGACCCTTGAACAAGGCCCTTAATTTTCACTATTAAATTCCAGCTGTTAGACATCGTAAATACAGGAAAACTTGTTAAAGAAAACAAAATAAACCATCTGAATTTCTGGAGATCGTACGTCATTTATGTAATATTTCCTTTAAATATTTAAATATTTCCTTTTGGCTGACTGCACAAAATGTTCGATATTTTCAGCAATTGAATTGTACCGCACCAGTGGGAGGAGTCACAATGACATCATGATGGCAGCGATTGGTTAAAAGGGCGGCTGTTCTGGGAATTATCGCAACGTTGGTTCAGGCTCAGTTGTTGTACTACTTAAAGAAATTGTGTCCATTGTTCAGGCAGGCATTCCTGGACGGTGTTTACGTTTAATTTCATCAGCCAGCTGCAAATTTAATCAAATGCTTTCACTACAAAAAGCCACGTAATACTCGCTAGCATGCAGTTGGATAGCTAGTTAATGTCTCAGACAGACACCGCTCAAGCCTGTGTGTATCGTTATTGTTTAGTTAAAGCCTTTAGTCTCTATATTGGAAAAGGAGGAGCTACATTATACACGATTATATAGAACAACTTGTACAGTATGACAAAATTTGCTCCTCGTGCTCCTTCGACTCACATTTAGCTTCCTGTAAACACAATGACTCTATATTGACTCTATATCACACCAAAGGGAAATAAATTCAGTTAGACTGTAGACATGGTTTTACCAAATGACTAATCCATCTAGTAATAAAACTATTAAATGTAAAGATTTGTTACCATAACGTTTTGTCTTCTAAATCTAACCAAACATGATACATCAATATACATCATTTAATTATATCAGACATTTAAATTCAATTTAAGTTGGTTCAAGTGATGGTTAAATTTCTGTAACAATAGCTCTGGCTGCTGGGCAAGGCAGGGGGGTTTCCTCTGGGCACTCAGGTTTCCTCTTCCAGTCCAAAGACATGTGCTGTAGGCTGACTGGCATCTCTAATATGTCTGTAGTGTGTGTGTGTGTGTGTGTGTGTGTGTGTGTGAGTGAGTGTGTGAGTGTGTGTGTGTGTGTGCATGCGATTGTGCCGTGTGATAGACTGGCATCCTGTCCATGGTGTCCCCTGCCTTGTGTCCCCGAGTCTACTGGGATAGACTTCAGGTTCCCTCTGACCCAGTAGGATAAGCGATGGATGGATGGATGGATGGATGGAGCTTTATTTTTTAGTCTTAACAGCAAGAGAGAGAGAAAAAATGGAGAGGCTGGTGAGGGATCAACTGTGTACAGTTGCTATAACATAATATTAACAGGAACTACCTTGTTTCATGAACGTTCTTTAACAGTGAATGTAACTGTAAGTGCATAAAAAATATGACCCTCTTTAATAACTAAAAAATGTTCAGATTAGTAATTCACTGTTATTAGAGGAATAAAACACAGCACTAGTACGCTTCATAGCGAACAGGGCAGAGTACGGACACAACGCCAGCCGTAGTGTAATGGATGACGGCGTTTCATTTAAGCAGCTTTTATTTCTGTCATCCAGGAAAATCAGGATGTTCTGCAGCCGTCAGTGAAACGTGTTGTATTCTGCAGGGTTCAGTTAGTCAGATCCTTCTGAAGTATCTAATTAAATGGGTTTAGTTAGATTTATAGATCAGTTATTTAACCCAGAATAAGCCTAACATCATGTTTGTGAAATAAAAGCAGTTCATGTTCTTTGATGGAAAAGCATACACTGTTGTAAAATGGATATTTTGTTCAATGGATCTTTTTGACCCAAAATGCATCCAGGTGTTTAAAGTCGATGAAACTCTATTTCAGCTGATTGAATTGTCCAGTTTTCTATCTGTTTTTTTTTATCTTTTTCTCTTTTCAGGTTGCGTTTTCAGTTGCTGCCTTTTTTCATGGAGTTCTTATCACATATGTCTTTCTTCTTTTCCAGGAGCAGGGCATGGTCGGGATGCCGCGCCAGGCTGGAGGTGTCCAACCCCCTCACGGAGGTCCAGGAGGTGTGCCCTCGGCTGGCCCTAATGGGGCGGGGCCAGGTGGTTACCTGGGCAACCAGCAGCAGCAGCAAGCAGCCATGATGAAGCAGATGATGGCTATGGAGCAGGAGAAGAGGGTTCAGCTTCACCTGATGGAGCAGCATAAAGTTCAGCTCCTGCGGGAACAGAGACAACAGCAGCACCACCACCTACTGGCGGAGCAGGTATGTGGCATGTCCACCTCTCACAGGCAGCAACTTTTCCTCAGACCACCTTCAGTGTCAGACACATCTCCAAGATTAAAAATAAAGAATTTGAGGGCTTTCATAAATAAGAAGTAAACAGTCGAACAAATGTCTGGTATCGCTGCAGGAACTGTGACAGCAAAATGGCACAAAAATTACAGAAACATCATGAACATGGAGAAGGTTGAGATTAAAGTTGTATTAGTTTTTATGCTTGTCATTAGAAGCAGGTCGATAGACTTTTTACAAAATGCACAGTATGTTATTGCTGCAAAAACCTAAAAGGTAAAATTAACATTAGGTATTGAAGCACTAACCAATCAGCAATGTTCACTTGAGTAAAGCATGTAGAAATGTGCTACAACCCAAACTAAAGTGCTTTGAGTTACTGAAGTGGTTCCAGGTCATTTCGGACTAGAGAACTTTCCCTGATCATATCAGACATACGCTCATCATCCACTTTGACTGATTAAATACCTGCAGAAATGAGCACTTGTCCACTGTTAATCATGTGGCGGCAGCACAAAGAGTAAAATCACACAGATACAGGTTCAGTTAATGCTCGCATCAAACATCAGAATAAGGGAAAGTGATCACAGTGGCTTTTATCGTGGCATGGTGGTTGGTACCAGATGGGCTGGTTTGAGCTTTTCAGAAACTGCTGATATCCTGGGATTTTCACACAGAATGGTATGAAAAACACTGAGTGAGCGACAGTTTTATGGATGGAAGCACCATGTTGATAAAAGAGGTCAGAGGAAAACAGACGGACAGATTGGTTTGAGCTGCCAGAAAAGATGTAGTAACTTAAATAATCACCCTTTACAATCATGTAGAGCAGAAAAGCATCTCAGCGTGCACAAAACAGTGGACCTTGATGAAGTGGATGAGCTACAAGAGCAATAGAACACATCAGGATCCACTCCTGACAGCCAAAAACAAGAGTCTAAGGCTGTTATGGACACAAACTTACTGAAAATAGAGAGTTAAAGATTAGGGGGGAAAAATGACCTGGTCTTTTCCCTGTCTGGGTTAAGTGAGCCTGTGCACATGATATCCTCAGACTCTTGTTCTTGGCTGTCAGGAGTAAAACCTGCTGAAGATTCGATACACTTGAAATGCTTTTCTGCTCTCCATGGTTGTAAAGTGTGATTATATGAGTTACTATAGACTTCCTGTCTTTCTGGTTATTTTCCCTCATTCTGGTGTTTGATGTGAAGGTTAACCGAAGTTCTTGATGTGCATCTGCATAGTTTACAATAACATAAATGAGCCGGTGTGTGTGTGTTCTTTTTAAAGTGAGTGAGTGTACAGTATATGTCGCCATTCATAGTTTTGTAATACACTTACTGGCCACTAGTAGGAACACCTGTACACCTGCACATCCATACCAGCAGTCAGGTGGCATAGTAGAGTGCATACAGTCATGCAGAAAGAGCTTTAGTTAAGAAAATTAGCTCTGGTCTTCTGTTCACTCTCCAGAATAGTGTGAAAATCTCAAAGCATCCGGTGAGCAGAAACTGAGGTCAAGGCTAGTGGATTTGCTATAACCCTGATGGCGATTTCGGGTCTAGACTAGTGACCGTAATTCGGTTTGTTGAACAGCTGAGGACGGAGCTGGGGTAGTGACGCTGTCTTGTGTTGTTTTGGCTCTGATCTACAGCAAAATTGATTCATATTGATATGTTGGTAATGAGGTTAAAGCCCTCAAAGGAACGGCAGGAACAGGACCGACATATGACCAGTGATGATACACAGGTACAAAGAGTTTAGTGATGGCTTTAGGGTACAGAATAGTTCATATTTCGATAATTTGCTCTCATGAATAAAAAGTAAAAAGAATAGGATTCCTCTCATATGCAATTACACATTGTGTCATCACATTAAAGCAGGTTTTCTGTACTTTAACCTAATAGTCTGGTCTAGTTTAGATCAAGGCTCTTGAAATACACAAGAGAAATATTAGCGTACAAATACTTGCAGAAAAGACTGTAGTGGCGTCGGAATATTTATCTCTACATTTTCTTGTTTCTCCTGCTTGTGTTTTGCATATTTTATCCCTAAATACACCCAAATGACTCTTTTTATTGTATGTCGGTAATGTTTTAACAAAAAGACCATCCATTTAAGCACACTTAAATTGAGACAGATCAAAGTAACGTGTTAGCAAATGTGTACACACACGCACACACACGCGCACACACACACACACACGCACACACACCACCTGCTGTTTTAATTTTCTCTCTCTTCTGTCTATGCTGCTAAATAGACTCTTAACTGATATTGGACGATGATCACACGTTTTTGTCTTCTGGGGAAAAGATTGTTCTGTTTTGCCCACCAACACAGCACACACTCAGAGAAACACACAAATAAAATTAGCACACTTCTCCAAGGATCTGTACCATTTCACTGAATTTACATTAACGTTATTGTTGAAGCCTTTCTCTCACATGACCTCACCTGTTCCTCTTTCGTGCACTTTAAACTGTAGCTGCGGTTGTGAAGTGTGTACTTTACATGCGTGTGCACTGACACTGTGTTTGTTTGCAGTTACAGCAGCAGCAGCAACAGCAGCAGCAGCAGCATCTCCCGAGGCAAATGAGTCAAGCACAGAGAAACCCGTATCCTCTCCAACAGTTTCAAGGTAAGAAACAAAGACGCAAACAGTTCCACAATTCCATTTCATCCATTGTCACTTAACATGCATATACCCATTTCAGTGTGTTTAGTACATAAACTCTGTAGGGATAAAGAGCAATTGTATATTAGGGCTCTATATATTATAAAATGACTTGAAAGATATAGAACTTCACCTCTACTCGTTGCATTTGAATTCGTATCATCGTTATATTAAAACAGTGCCATTAATGATTTCATTGATATTGACCTAATTCTGGCTAGCTTTATGCTACGTAGACCCTATCTTCCTTTCTTTACACAGAAAAGCTCATGCTGAGGACAAACCGGTTATCCATGTAGCATACATGTGCTTACTACATAGAACATAAACACTGTACAACCTGTTTCGTGTACCATAAGGCACACAGAATAGGCTACAATTCGAGACAAGCAGAGAGGCCCATGTTTTAAGTGCCAATTGGAAATGAACTTCTTTCACGTAATGTCACTATTAATAGCCGTACTGTTTAAATATTTGGTTTTAACAAAATATATTTACTCTGCACCTTTCAATACATCAGAGGACCAAGGTCATGTGGCCAAAGTTCCTTGTGACATAATGTTGGAGTAGGGAAGATTGTTCTGTTGCTCTCTTGCAATATTGCAGAGTTCATTTGCTTATTTTACTCTTTTGTCTCAGCAAATCATTCACTCTTAGTCTCCAAGTTACTACTTTGTCAAGTGCCCCAACTGCTCCTGCCTCCTCCTGAGCTAATGAGAGAGCTCGCAAACTCACACACACTCGCACTCCCAGTCTCTTAACACACAGATGAGCATTCATGCACACTTTCACAAACACAAGCAATATATACAGGAGCAAACACATCAGCAAAACTGTATGAAAGCACATCCCCCTGCCACCCCCACTCAACCCATACACACACACACACACACACCAATGAGAAGTGTGTCTATTGATTGTTCTGTCACGTTGCTATGGCAACCATGTTAGATGTAGATCCGATGGGAAATACCCTCTTAGTCAGAGCCATCAGTGGGAATGGGACCTGGGGAGTATGTTTCTCACATTAGACATGTTCAGGTTTGTCGAATGTGGCACAATGTTCGTTAGCTGCAAATGAGCATTTCTGTCCAGTCTTCACCCTGTAATCAGGGTAAGCTTCAGCGTAAGTCTATACTGACTTCATGACTAAAATCTGGACAAATGTTATTATACACTGCAGGAATAATCAAGCCAACACACTTAATACAGTTTTGTGCCACCTCTATAGTAGGAGAGTTTTAGGGTGTGTATCTGTCTTTCTGAGACAATATTCAATTCAATTCTATTCAATTCAAGTTTATTTGTATAGCGCTTTTTACAATTGACATTGTCTCAAAGCAGCTTTACAGAACAAAAACATAGAACAAAAGTTTAATATAAAGAATAATATAAAGATTAATAGAATACAAGATTCAAGATTAATATTAGATATATGTAAATGTATTTGTATTTATCCCCTAATGTGCAAGTCTGAGGTGACTCTGTGGCAAAGAAAACGGAAGGAAGAAACCTTGAGAGGAACCAGACTCAAAGGGGAACTTCATCCTCATATCTGTGACACTGGAGGGTGTGATTATAAATATACAGTCTGACAAATGTTGTATTGATGCAAAAGATCACATGGAGTTGGCATCTCCTCTTTAGTATCACAGAGTCCAACTGGAGCTGGTAGATCTCTAGATGCCTCAGGATTCTTACAGAGTCTGCCTCATCTCAGTGGAGGTCCAAAATCTTCGTCGCACGGAAGGCGATCGGAGCTGGTACAATTTCTGGATGCCTCGGGATGGGTAGAAAGAGAGAAGGAGTGTAGAGGGATTAACGTAGCTGCTGTTCATAATATTCGCAAGCACTAGATGATAATGTGCATTTGGTCAGATGTAATAGAGCACAATATTATGGGATGTATTATGTGTACGCCTGACTAAAATGATGAGTTTTTAATCTACGTTTAAACTGGGAAAGTGTGTCTGAGCCCCGAACACTATCAGGAAGACTATTCTAAAGATTGGGAGCTAAATAAGAAAACCCTCTACCGCCTTTAGTAGACTTAGATATTCTGGGAACTATCAGAAGTCCTGAGTTTTGTGATCTCAGAGAACGTGAAGGATTGTAACGTGTTAGAAGACTAGTTAGATACATGGGAGCTAAACCATTTATGGTTTATTTCATGTATTTAAGTAGAAGCAGTTTATAGTGTAAGTGTAGAGTGTAGTGTAGTGTAGAGATGATAGAATTGTAGAGAGTGTAGAGTGTAGAGATGATAGAATTGGGGTTATATGGTCATACTTTCTTGTCCTAGTGAGAACTCCGGCAGCTGCATTCTGGACTAACTGTAGCCGATTAATTAAAGATGAATGACAACCACCTAGTAATGCATTACAATAGTCTAGTCTAGAGGTCATGAATGCATGAAGTAGCTTCTCAGCATCAGATACAGATAGGACGTTTCTTAGCTTGCAAATATTTTTAAGGTGGAAGAAGTCTGTTTTTGTAGTATGGGCGATATGTTTTTCAAAAGACAAGTTGCTGTCTAATATAACACACAGGTCTTTCACAGTCAAGCTATTAGTTACAGTACATCCCTCTAAATGAAAGTTGAATTGTGAAATATGATTGCAGTGTGCATCTCCCTATTCGATCAGTGATCTAATGTATGAATCTAGACAAAAAAACTTTTGAACCCCAGTCTTCTGTTCAACAACATAGAACCATAACCACTGAAGCTACCGCTGCCCCCTATACAAGGACTGACATGTGCAGAGCCCACGCCTTCATCACTGGGACTGACAGGCACAGAGGCCACGCCTTTATCACTGGGACTGACAGGCACAGAGGCCACGCCTTCATCACTGGGACTGACAGGCACAGAGGCCACGCCTTTATCACTGGGACTGACAGGCACAGAGGCCACACCTTTATCACTGGGACTGACAGGCACAGAGGCCACGCCTTTATCACTGGGACTGACAGGCACAGAGCCCACGCATTCAACACTGGGACTGACAGGCACAGAGGCCACGCATTCAACACTGGGACTGACAGGCACAGAGCCCACGCATTCAACACTGGGACTGACAGGCACAGAGCCCACGCATTCAACACTGGGACTGACAGGCACAGAGCCCACGCCTTTATCACTGGGACTGACAGGCACAGAGCCCACGCATTCAACACTGGGACTGACAGGCACAGAGCCCACGCATTCAACACTGGGACTGACAGGCACAGAGCCCACGCATTCAACACTGGGACTGACAGACACAAAGGCCACGCCTTCATCACTGGGACTGACAGGCACAGAGGCCACGCCTTTATCACTGGGACTGACAGGCACAGAGGCCACGCCTTCATCACTGGGACTGACAGGCACAGAGGCCACGCCTTTATCACTGGGACTGACAGGCACAGAGGCCACGCCTTCATCACTGGGACTGACAGGCACAGAGGCCACGCCTTTATCACTGGGACTGACAGGCACAGAGGCCACGCCTTCATCACTGGGACTGACAGGCACAGAGGCCACGCCTCCGTCACTGTGACTAACCACACTAACCGAGACTGAGGTTACAGAGGATAAACCTCTTTCACTGGGACATTAGCCAGTTTGGTCAGGATTGTAAAACATTAACCAGCAACCATTTATAATTAAAGCCTATTATTATTAATACAAGCAAAAGTCTCAAGTTTTAAGGTGTTTGTTTGGTTGACTTTGTCATTCTCTTGAGCTCAATTCACTTGACTCACAATGGATTTAGCCTCAAAGAAGACATATAACTTCACAATTATAACCTGTTTAGCTCTCAAGACCTAGGTCCTAACATTCCACATTCCCGTCTACATACCCGTCTTATTTATATTGTACTTTCTAAAAATACCCTTGACGACATAAGTGAATAATAAGCTGTGATTTTCATTAGTATTTTCACACGTCTATTAAGTAGAATACATCAATAATGCAAACATACATACATACATACATACATACATACATACATACATACATACATTCTCTCTCTCTCTCTCTCTCTCTCTCTCTCTCTCACTCACTCGCTCACTCTCCTGCAGTAGCGAGCGTGGAGTTATCACTAGGCTCAATTCCAGCCCTCTGCTCAATCCCCTCAGCATCCTCTCTTCAAAACATCAGCTGCCTCTGTTTGCTTGTTTGCTTGTTTATTTCTTTATATATTTATTGGCAGCACTGAACTTTCTCCCTCACATTGCCTGTTGTCATGGCAACTTGCCCTCCTCCCAAATTTCCCTGCACAATTTCAGTCTGGATTGGAATGGACTATCAGGATTGATGGAGCCTTTCCAAATGAATACAGAAGCCCCATGCATCGCATTACATGACTGCGCTGCTGATTTGCCATGCATGCGCCTGTGTGTTTCATGCAGAGTTGAATTACCAATCTTGGTTTTCTCTTTCTTTACTTATTGAGGAATTTTACACATTGCTAAGCAGTTATAGTTTTATACAGTTGAGCTTTAATTGGACCCCAGGAGCTTTCAATACAGAGTTAGTGGTATTTGGTATTAAGGTATAAGTATTAATATAATATTCTTCTAAATATGATCTAATGTTTTTTTCTGTGCTTGGGTAGGCACACAGCAGGAGATGGCGGCAAGGAACCAGGCGATTCAGAGCATGAGGAACGCTCGCCTCCTACAGCAGCAACAGCAGCAGAACCAAGGCATGCTACAGATGGCACCAGTTCAGAATGCTGGTCCCATGCCCACTCAGGGCGAGATGAGCATGGCCTATGGAAGCCAGGCAGGGACGCAGGCAGCCATGTACCAGGGCATGAACTCGGGGATGGGTCCGATGCTCCAGCCACAGCATCACCCCAACCAGGCTGGCATGGCCATGGCACAGAGACCTGCGGGCACGGGCGCCCAGGGAATGGTGGGGGGTGGAGCTGGAAGTGGATATGGGCAGGGCATGATGATGAACCCTGCCCTCTCTCAACAGCAGATGAAGCAGGCTGGGCAGCCAATGGCCAAAGCCCAAGCTCAGAGACTGCAAAGCATGATGGGAGCGGGAGGTCAGGTATGGCCCCAGCAGCAGCAGCAGCAGCAGAATATGCAGGCCATGAGTGGAAGGACTACAAACGAGATGGTTGCATTTAACAGTAACCCTGCATACGTCATGCAAGGCGGGCAGCCATCAAGGATGCCCAAGCAGCATTTCAGCCAAGGTATGGGTGGTCAGGGCATGGTAGACCCACGGGCCATAAACCCAGCAAGCATGGGTGGACCTATGATGCCTCACATGGCAGGCCAACCAAGGACCACTCAGCCACGGGGAATGGCAATGTCGGGTATGGGTCAGGCTGTACCCAACATGGCTGCTTTCGGACAGGGCTCCACACAGGCCATGGCAGGGGCAGGACCAGGCGGAGGGGCCTATATGACAAGCGGGCAGTCACAAGGCTACCAACGGACATCAAGTCAAGACTTGGGTTACAATTATGCTGGCCAATCAGGGACCGGGAGTGGGGTCTCGTTTGGCCTGTCAGAAAGTGCAGAGCTGGACTCAACGGACGGTTGGATGGAGGAATTTTTCCCCAGCCAATAGCCAATGTAGAAATTGTTTGGGGGTGGGGGACCTTTGAGATGGACCAGAAAAGTTTTTTTTTTTTTTTTTTCTCCATCAAAAAGGAAAATGAAAATCATTTCTAGACGGCGTGTTTTTGTTTTTTTTTTTTTTATTATTTTTGGTTTATTGGTACCATTTAATATAATGGGAAAATTATTACATGTTGTGTATTGTATGTGTGATGTCACTATATTTAAACCAACAATCTCTAAGCTCTGATTCTAGCTAGAAGCCAAGTCTCTTTAGACTTCGTCTTGCGTCCTTCGTCATCTTTTCTTCGTCATCTTTTCAAGACCTTTTAGGAACGACAGTGTAAAACCTAAATTAATTGTGAAATAGAAAGATTTTTTCCCCAGTGTTTAGACCAGATGTTGGTTTTTACTCTCAACTCTGTCTGTTTAGTCAATGATGAATTCTGAAATGTGTGAGAGTGTTTTTAAAAAAAAAAAATTAAAAAAAAACAAAAAAAAAAACAACAGCACCATCACCAACAGTTCCCTTTGCTCTGATAGTGATTCAAAGAGCCAGCAGTTCCACTTCCACTGCATTCTCTCTGCAAACATCATCGCTAAACACCTCACAGTCTTTACTCTCAGCACATGCATCACCAGTGTTTGTGTGCTTTAACTAATCGAAGAGACTTGGCAGCTACAAATTTGTCTCTCCACCTAAAATCTGAAGGCTGGAGAACATTATGTTTTCTTGTAAGTCATATGGCAGCTAGGAACACAAGCATGGCATCGTCTCTCCCACATGGGCCAGAAACACACAGTCCTCTAAAGTAACGTGCAGCCAAACACACAGATTAGATCCAACCTTCGAAAATAACAGCTTCTACAAGTGACTTGTGGCAGTTAGAAAGGCTTTCACATAGCAGTGTGAACACAAGAACGATCACTTGTCTGATCGCTTTCTAAGTTCACGAAAAAAAAAATGCTTTTTTCCTTTTATTCATTTGACAGATGCGTTTAATTCAAAGCATAAAGCTGAGCGTTAAGGAACTAAGAGCTTGGGTAGAAATACTTTTCTTCTGATAAACTATAATCTGATGTTAAGTATCAGATTGATACATGATTAGTTTGAATAAATTGAATAGTTTATATAAAACAAGTTCTTAACGTGTTTTGCTCTGTCGGCTTTGACGCAGCGTCATCACCTGACTTCACTCAGAGCAGAAAGCCATCAGTTAGCGTCAGTACGTTCTTTACGACCAACCTGCGATGGGAGAAAAGACTGTTCGGAGATGACACGGACCATGAAGGCTATATTCATAAAACTTTATAACTGTGCTTATAGCGCTCCATAAATTTGGTAACAATCATTTGGTAACAATCAACAAACAATCGTTTTTTTGTTGGAAATTTCATATTTAGGTTTTGTAACTTCTGTAAACTTTAGAATGTGACGGAAACAAAATTTCAAAGTAATTACAGAGTAGGTTAAATGGTGACTGTAGTAAAAATTATTAATGGTGTGTCTATATTTGAAATCTCACCAAAAAATGCTTAGCAATAAACAATGAAGCTACAAAATCGATCCTGAGCTCGGGTTACAGTCGAGGTGGTGATTTGCGTGTTCTTCCATCTGCATCTGGGTTTTTTTTCTGGTTCTCCAGTATGTCCATCCTCCCTAAAAACATAGAGCAGGAGGATGAGCTACACTAAATTACTCCAGACCGGCGTTTCATCCGTGATGTATTTCCACCATGACTCTGACCAGGATTACTGAAAAATGACTTAATTAATGACTACATTTATCAACACTAGTAACTAAATAATTTTCACAATAACGTCATTTTAAACATCTTAAATAAATTACATTAAAGACTAATGACAATAATTTGAAAATGAAACCGTTTCAAACCGTAAATAAATTTCTCCTCAAATTACAATCCCATGTTTTCACTATTACGACAGATTATCTAAGTGAGCGTCAGCAGTCCTGCTTGTCACAGATTCATAATTAATTTCGATTTAGTAAAATAGTATTTGAGTTAATAAGACTTTTTTTTTTTTTATTGACTTTTACTATTTATCCAATTCCTACCATCATAAGCACAGTTATGATGATTTATGAATATAAATTCTGACTGTTTTTTCCTTGACTGATGTTAAAATGTCACAGAAATAACAAAAAATAAACACATTGCAGATCGGTCCTGTATTCAGTGACCTAGTAAGTCTTTCAATCCAGCCTGATTGTCTTAAGTCTCTGAGGAATATAATACGCCGACTGCGTCTATTTTCGTTTCATCTCGTTGTTGTTATCTGAAGGAGGAACCATGCGCCACGTCTGCAGAGTTTCAGGACGGTGAAAGTGTTACAGTATTGCTCTTACTATTGTAATAACCATGAATTCCCTGCTCTCTCCATCCTCTTCCTCCTTATATCTCAACTTCTCCGGGACCAAGTCACACACGCAACGTATCGTCTGTTCTGTTCTGTTCTGTTATTTCCGTCAGTCATCGATGATGATGTTGTCTTTTCAGCTTTTATTTTGTACTGGTGCTGATTATATATATATATATGTGATGAAAAAAAAAGATTCTATATAAATATTATATATATATATAAATATATAAATATATGAGAATGGCTATATGTAAATATGTTTCTACTGCTTTAAATACACCAGAAAAGTGTGTCTCTACTTTCTGTAAAGATATAACTGTTGAAGATAGAGTATTTTTATTTCTTTTTTTTTTTTTTTCTTCTTCCACTTTTAAACTCATCCTAAGCTATACCATTGCACTTCAGACAATGTCTTACTACTAATGGGTAATGTAAACCTTCTCTGAGTTTTATTTCGAAGGGATTTTTTTTTCTCTAGATGGAGAATTTCGAGCTGTACCTAATGCAGTGCTTTTACTATCTTCCCTTGTACATAGTTACGAAAAATGTTAACAGCAGAGACTTACAAAAAGGAAGAATTTTTTTTTTTTTATTTGTTTGTTTGTTTTTCAGAAAAATACAATAAAGAGAGTTTTCTCGCTGATCCTATTAAATGAAACGTGCTCTCCTTGACTTGTTCCACCTGCAGCCAAAAAGCTTGGGAATATGATGGGCAGGAAAAGAAAAAGACAAAGACAGAGAAAATGTCTGCTTCGTCTTAAAATGTAAAAGCAGACAGATTAGTTTTAAGGTCAAGTAATTTTTATAAATGGCATTATATTTTAATTATGTAAAGCTGCTGATACCAAGGTATGACATTTTAAAATTTGGAGCCATTTAATAACATTTCAGAAAGTCTGAGATGTTTGAGCTCTTAATATTACTTCTTACTTTGATCTAAGATGATGTTCCTGGTCGTCCAGCAGCAGGGTCCTGCTCTCACCGATGTGGCACGGGTTCCATTCCTGGGCAGGAAACCGACCCATCCGCTGAGAGGTTAACTCTCCATACCAATCTCAAGCCTGAATAAAATGGGAAGGTTGCTTTAAGAACAGCATTCTGCGTAAAACCTGTGTCAAAATCAAATGTACGGCTCGGCTGTTCCGCTGGGGCAACCCCGAGCAGGTAGCACTCAAAGGGCAACAACGCTGATCTAAGAAGACCTTATATCTGTCAAAGTGTCTGGTGCTGCTTGTTATAAATGATATATTTCTGAAATACGGTTGAAGGATGCATACTATTCATTAAATAAAAAAATTATTGGTCAAAATGTGTTAATTACTATTAGAGCTGCTGTTCTAGAACATTAGTGTTTACTGTAATATAAACCACATGTTTATATGAATGTGTTCTTTTAATGCAGTTCTGTGGAGTGTCTGACATGGCAGTCCCTTGTTACTACAGAAATGAAAATGTGTCAATTGATTCGCTGAAGCTGTAGGATGTTGTCTATTTAGCATTTACGGATAAATTCTCCACGGTCTGCTCCCTGTACCAGTCAGGCCAGTCTCATAAAAGCAGGAAACTCAAGAAATTGAACACTCAGTCAACTAAGTCACAAATACCCTGATAATAATCCTCTCTTCTATTCAATTCTATTTGTGCAGTTCTTTACAGCTATATAGCTTTACAATTAAATATAGTTATTCAGAATAGCAGGTAATCCCTAATGAGGAAGCCAGAGGAACTCCTCGAGGTGGCATGAGGAGGAAACCATGAGAGGAACCAAACTCAAAAGTGAACCTCATCCTTAACTGGGTGACACTGGAGAGTGTGATTATAAACCATTTCCTTCTCTTACTGTGTACCATATGGTCAAAAATGCAATAATGTATCCAGGAGATTCAATGTAGTTATAACAAGGTCTATTATGTCAGGTGACAGACAGACATACATACATACATACATACATACATACATACATACATACATACATACATACAGACAGACACACATACAGACAGATAAATACATTGACTGTTGGATAGACAGACAGACAGACAGATATACTGTACATACAGACAGACAGACCGACAGGCAGGCAGGCAGACATACATACATACATACATACAAATAAATAGACAGACAGACAACTTTATAGTAATTGCATAGTACAGGTACATAGCAACCAAATGCTGTTTATTTTCTACCAGAAGTGCAAATAGTAGAAATATGTGCAAAGCAACAAGAACAGATCAATATGTCAGTATATGTACAACAATAAATAAAGCTATAGAAGGTGTTATGTGCTTAAGACCAGCATGTAAGAATTTGTTCCAGTTGTATAGACAGAACAATGCGTCTAAATAAAATATAATTATATATGCTGTGAAAATGTGTGCATTATGTACATTGTATGTTCAAGAGTAACCAGGATACTATACAGTGTATGTACAGATAATATACATAAACAGATGTAAACTAGGGAAAGCAATGAATGTACAGTTATATACATTTATAATTGGTAGAAAAGGTGGAACAGAGTGTACTGGGTGGAGCAGAACTGTATGGTGATTACAGATAGTGAGGTATTAGTGAGAAATCAGGGTCCTAGCAGTGTAGTGTAGAGTTCAGTAGGTTTTTGGCTGTGCGGTGGCTTAGTGGTTAGCACGTTTGCCTCACACCTCCAGGGTCGGGGTTCGATTCTCGCCTCCACCTTGTGTGTGTGGAGTTTGCATGTTCTCCCCGTGCCTCGGGGGTTTCCTCCGGGTACTTCCGGTTTCCTCCCCTGGTCCAAAGACATGCATGGTAGGTTGATTGGCATCTCTGGAAAATTGTCCCTAGTGTGTGAATGCGTGAGTGAATGAGAGTGTGTGTGTATGTGTGTGCCCTGTGATGGGTTGGCACTCCGTCCAGGGTGTATCCTGCCTTGACGCCCGATGACGCCTGAGATAGGCACAGGCTCCCCGTGACCCGAGGTAGTTCGGATAAGCGGTAGAAGATGAATGAATGAATGTTTAGGTTAAGGGGCTATACCTGTCCGTGTGTCTGAGCTGAAGTGATAACTGATTAAAACAAGTGCATTAATATAAATCCGTGATTTGGATTTAATCAGCACTACTGACAGCATTCTCGGGAAAAACAAAAGAGGAATAAACCAGTGTTTTAACACCGAAAATAATCAACAAGAGTCATAACAGCTATTCGGCTTTGTGTCAGGGTTATTTTTCTAACAGCACACGCTCAAGTCTTTTATTCCTTGTTTAATGATCCCAACATAGTAAAGCATTCCTCAGAGCAAACACACAACACACTACAGAGCAACTAAACAACACAAAGGCACAATTAGTCACGTCGTTCACCAGAAAATGTTCAATAACTGACTATTTGTGTAGAACTGAGCATCAGTGACGAAGGACGAAAAGGACGAAAAAACGGTGAAAGGAAAACAAACCAATAAAAAAAATTCATTGTTATTTAATAAATTACATTTATTTAAAAATAAATAATTTTTAGGTTTCTCCTCATACTGTCATATAAAGGGTCAAAAGGTGTTTGATTCAACAGATATATCTAGAAATATGGTTTTGTTGGTGTTCAATCAAGAAAATGGAAATGTAACCAAGAAATGTATTTTGCTTGAGAACCTTTTTACATTATAGAGTCCATAAATATTGGGACAATCACCATTTTGGTCAATTTGTCTCTGTACATCACCTCGATGGGTTTGCAACAAAGCAATCAAAGGGTTTAACAAAAAAAATTACAGTAACCATTTCAAATTGCAGCCATTTTATACACAGTTCCTCCATTGTAAATTGGACAATTGTCTGCTAAGCAGTTTCATTGCCAGGTATGACCTGTTTCCTCATTATTTCCTGATCATTTAAAGAGATAAAAGTGTTGAATTAGCATTTCGTAGCTGTTCATGGACACTCTCTCTATGCGGTCCTATGCAGTGTGCTGATGTAAGTGAAAAAAGCCATCATTAGGCTGAAAAACAAAACAGACCTATCTGAGAGAGAGAAACTCCAGAAATGGCCAAACCTTGTAAAGATTTGTTATGTTTTTGTAAAGAAGGTAGACACTGGTGATCTTACCAACACTAAAAGCCCTAGATATCATCATCCGAGTCTCTAATAAAGAGCCCGTCATTCATTTTTCAACACTTAGTTATCATTGTGTAATATTGTTTGCCTTTTATGGAGTTTGTGGGTGTTACGGAATGTAAACCGACCATATTGTGACCACCTTTTGTCATTTACAGCTGATTTGCCTTCATCGACTGTTTAACAAGTCAAAAAAGCATCAGCATTACCAAAACTTTTGGGCTTCATGGAAGTGTCATTTCAATATCAGAAGTGATTTCACAGTCATTACCAAACCAAGAATTCACTCAAGATTTACAAGTCACAGATCCTCACATGACCTTAGCATGTTGTTGCAGTCTACAGAGCACATGAAGGCAATAGATGAACAAATTTACACCTTAGCATTCAGCTTGACCAGATCCTCAGAGTAACTAGCAGAAGACAAATGCTCTGTCCCAAATGCCATATGACACACTTACGTTATGCACTCTGTATTTTAGAAAAATACTCGAACTATACTAGAAAAGGAAACAGAAATGCTCATTCTGAGAAGGACTGGCAACCCATCCTAGTTCACACCAGAGATTGTGGGCTAGACTTCATTAACGTCCTTAATAATAAAGATGGATGTATGCTTGTTCGCTGCAAATACATTATGACACACTAACACTATGCACTTTGTACTCTGGCTTCTAGTGTATGACTTTTAGGAGGGTCGTATCCTATCAAATAGGAATATTTTCTGTGACAGGAAGTATAAGTCGTTTCTCAGTCAATGGCAAATGGCGTCAAAAGCGTGTGACATGCTGCCGCTAGCATTAACACAATACAGTGATCTAAATCTAATATTACAGCTAATTTAAGACATTTACAAGACATCTTGTCTACTTGAGTGGTCTATGTGGGAAAACATCTTGAAAATGTTTTCTCGTCCAGTGTCAGTGTCTGTTAGCCAACCCCATGTCCTCCACATGAGTGTTGAGTGTTTGAAGTGTCCAACAATCCACACTTGGTTTTCCCAGTTGAATAAGCGACTCATCCTGGTACTCAAAGTGCACTTCATCTTAGATGAATTTTCAGTGTGAACACACAAATAGTGCACAACTGTGCATTATGGGATGCGAATAAAGAGATTTGGGGAAAAAAACTAAATGCTCATTATGAGGGACTGGCAAACCATCCCAGTTTACACTCGCAACTGAAGATGAACGAATGCTTGTTCACTGAAAATGTGAGTAAAAGAAGACATTTTCTGTGTATGTGTGTGTGTATGCTGTGTGGGGTGGGAACGAGGAGAAGAGCCGTTCTCAGTGAGGAGACGTCTCATTAGCATAATTAAGACCACATGCTAAAGAGCAGTGCTTAATTTTGTTCTGCAATCAATCACCCTTCCTTTCCTTTCCTTTCCTTTCCTTTGTCTGACTTTCTTTCTACCTCTTCCCTCTCTCTCTCTCGCACACATTTTCTCAGTTTTTTTATTCTCTCTCTCCTGATGATGATGAATGGAAACGTACCTGTGTGACACCATCATTACTCATCTTCAAGGGTGAGATGTTGTAGCCCACAACAGGAGAAAAGAAGAGGATGAGGTTTTGTTTGGGGTCTGTTTTAGAGGGTTTACACACACACACACACACACACACACACACACACACACACACACACACACACACACACATTCCCCATGGGGTGCCATGCTAAATGGGGGTCACGTTGTCTAGCGGTACCTTCTCCATTAGTGTAATAAAGATGGCTTTAATTTAATAAAAGCAGGCCGCGTGAATAAGCCATCTGGAAGTGGACGCTAATCACAAGCTAATTTTACAAACCTAAATGCGTACGAGAGTTTCTGTGAAACAATAATCAAAAATTTGCTTTTTTCAAAATGGTGAATCTACTTCTGAAATACCAGCTAATCATCAGCATGTGTGCTTTTATTTTGGTTTTAGATTTTCACACTTGTTACCACGATTCAATATATGGTAATAAAGATTAACCCTCTCCTGCTAAAAGAGGCGGTGGAGCTAAATTCAATTCCAGAAAAACAAACAAACAAACAAACAAACAAATCAATAAAATACCTTTAATAAAGAAATTATATATATATATATATATATATATATATATATATATATATATATATATATATATATATATATATATATACACATATATATATATATACAATATTGCAACTCTCAACATGCTTTTCTGCTGTATCCAAATTGTACAGCAAATATTACAGATCACTTTAAAGGGGTCCACAGATAACATACTTATTTGACAAGGTAGAAAAGTACAACATTGCAGATCTACAATTAGCTCATAGGCATGACAGACAGACAAAGGAGCCACTGGTTGGTGTACTCCAGCAACTTTATGGCCACTAAGCTGTGTGTGTGTGTGTGTGTGTGTGTGTGTGTGTGTGTGTGTGTGTGTGTGTGTGTGTGTGTGGTGGTCTGCTTGATGGATGCTCTTGAAACCCAGAATGCAGCAGAGCCACAGAGGTTCAGCAGATAAAGCAGTGTAATGAGAGGAAGCTCTATTACCTTGTTCAGTTTGTGATAAATAACCCTGACACACACAAACCTCTGTGTCCTCACAGATCACTGAGGAGCAGCTGCTTGAATAACGTTACAATCTGGCGCCCTCTAGTGTCGGGAAAAATGGTAGCATGCAGTGAAATCGAAGCGCTGAACGCCAAATACGGATGTACGATGATGATGTGCGATTTAGAAAAATAATAATTTAAGGACAATGACGTGGCACTCTGAACACATCATTTTCTTACAAAACACGTCACACACGCCTCTTAATGCTGCACAGATCATTTTCAGATCAACACACGTCACACTTCTTAAAGATCCCTATAGCACACATCACAACACGCCTTTTTATTTATTTATTTCTTTTTACCAAATACACCACTTTACACTTTCTTATCAATCCACCTAGAACACACCTCATTCTTAACAAAGCACATCGCATCAGAGCACAGACAAGAAGTCAGTGATATTTAATGTCATTAATCACACAAGCCACCACTTATTTATTATATTTATACACTAAAAAGTTCATATCTCTACCCTTAATAATTTATTATCAAGGGTCTAGTTATTAACCTGTTAGCTTGGTCACTTGTGTTAAATGGGTTTAATCCAAACCTCAAAAACATGCAGGCCTATAAATAATAAATAAATGCCACTTGATGCCTTACATCTGTCGAAAATGAGCTCTGTCGAATTTACTTTACAGTGAAAGGCGTCCCAAGCTACAAAACATTTGAGTACTCCGGCCCAAAAGAACTTTCCCTCCACAGATCTTACAACATTTTGGTTAAAAAAAAAAAAAGATTTCTTACCAATATAACCAGATAATCTAGCAAAATGGTTAAAATATCACATACTTATTAAAGGTAGACATACTCTGACTATATCTGGAAATAAACCGAATAATAGTCACACATATTTCAAGGATTTATCCTGTAGACCTGTGTGTAATGCTGCATGTCACCAGTCTCAAAGTCTTCATTACACCATTCTCCAGCAGATGGCAGGAGAGTGAACAAAAATGACATCATTGACACATGCTTGGGAGGTAAGGGACGAATGGTTGCATGGATGCATGGATGGATGAAGGGAGTAATAAATAGATGTATGGATAGAAGGAGGGAGGGAATGATAGATGGACAGATGGAGGGATGTGTGGCTTCATGGACACATGGATGGGGGATAGATAGATAGATAGATAGATAGATAGATAGATAGATAGATAGATAGATAGATAGATAGATAGATAGATAGATAAGACATTTCAAATACAGCAGATAATAACCTTAACCTTACATTCATCAATAATCATTCTGCAAACTGAGCAATAGTAAAAGGTTTTATTCTTTTTTTCAAAATCACAGTGTTCTATACAATGACACAAACAGGTTCATGATGAATTCTCACATTCACGTCTTCCATCCCTTCTTTTCAGCCTTGCACAGTGACAGTGTCTCTTACTGCACATGTTCATGTTATATACAAGCATGTTGGAAGCCACCGCTGTGCCAGATATACAATTTTATATTGCATTTTAACTGTAGAGATAAAACGCTGTCTCTGTCCACAGTGCTGAAGAATAAGAGGCAGAAAGATTGGAGCTCTCCATGGTGCTGGTGTTTACTTTTAGCAAAGTGCACATTTTCTACTGAAAGGTCCCTGACTCAACATTCACATTTTATATATACACATTATATTTAATATCATTTTATATATATATATATATATATATATATATATGTATGAGCAAAAGTATTTAGACCCCTGTCCAAGTCTCTTATATTACCAAATTATAAATGGTTTGCTGAAATTTCATTCTGATGGATATTTTATTTAAGGTAACATTGTGCTTTTGTTGGGAAATATTTTTAGGAAAGATAAAAAACATAAGTATCTCGCTTGCATAATTATTTAACCCCCAAATAATTGGTCGACCACCTTTTAGTGCAATAACTGCTTTAAGTCTTTTGGATACATTTGTACCAGCTTTGCACACAGGGATGAAGGGATTTTGACCCATTCTTCTTGTAAGATTTTCTCCAGGTTTTTCAGATTGGGTTACACTTGTTTGCTGAAATTTTCAAATAGAGCCACAGATCAACAGATCTTTGACTGGGCCAATGTAGGACATTTATCTTTTTTTGTTTCAAGCCTCTCTAAGCCTTGCGCTTAGGACCATTGTCCTGCTGAAAGGTTAATTTTCTTTTCTTTTTAGCAGTTTGAAGCAGGTTCTTTTGTAGTATTTCCCTATAATTTGCTCCATCTGTTTTTCATTTGATTCTAACATGATGCCCTTCCCTGCTGATGAGAAGCATATACGAAAACTCCAGAAAGGAGCCGAAATGCCATAGCAGCAGAATTGATATAATTTGGCATTGTAAGACATTTCTGCCCTGTGTCTGAAATGTTTACATTACATTTATTACATTTATAACATACAGATGTTAGAGCATCTCTAATATGATCGGTCCCGAACGTAATCCCTACACGATACAGTCTCAAATATATTAACATAGAGACAAAGTGAAGGCTTATAATAGACCAGATTTTAAAAGCGCTTCTATTTTATTTTTATTAGACAACCAATCACAGTCTTCAAAAGAATGTCATACCTAGTAACAGGGTTAAGCCCCGACTCCTCTCTAAGATAAAAGTTGTATATTCCTTTCTTAGTGTTGCTCTATGATTGAACCTGAATCACTCCTCTGAGCTACATTAGGAGCTTTCTAAGATTATCCTTAGAAGCTTTATGTACGGGCCCAAATTAATACATTTTTAATAATCAGAATTACCCTTGTAGTAATGTTATGACCAGTAATACTGTATATACCTGATTAATATCACTCAACACTATCAAAAAAAAAGTAGGTAACAAGGATGAATACAACACTGACAAATAATAGTATTTACACACACTGTATACTATTGGCATAGATTTCAAACAAAACTTTAAAAATCACACCTCTATGCAAAAACTTGCTCGGTGGCCATTACTAACTACAGAAGCCAGTCAGGTTACTCACTCACACCTAAACCTCATTCAACCAATAGACTAGTGCCATTGAAACATGCTACAAAACAAGCAAAACAATACGCCATAAAATGCAGCTGCTAGCAAACTAATTACTAGGCTAGTTGAATGTGCTCAGTTTTGCTAAGAGCAAAAGAGAAGTAAAATAATTGTCTAGTCAAGTATTTTACAGTTTTATTCTTTCTATGCTAAATGTTATATACGTTTATGATCAAAATGCGTTACGTGATGAACTGAAGGAAACGAATAACTTCAAACAGATGAAGTAATCAAACCCTCCTTAGCGGCTTCTGAATCATGTGATAGACAGCATGGCTCTCTATGAAATGGAAATTTTACCATTCCATATAAATATAATAATAATGCAACATTTTCCGACGGATACGTGTCAGTTGAATGTAAAACGTCATTGCATTAGGTTTAATAGAGAAGTAAATTGTGACCATGGGGTAGATTTGTTTGTCTTTCAATGTTATGGTACTTAAAACTGAGTAACAGATAGATTGTGTCATTATCCTTGTGTATATTGGGATAGTTGGTTGCATTTAGAACTGTGATGCTGACACACTTCCGTTCTAGCATTCCAGAAAACACAGCTTACTTTAATCAGTACTGTGAGATAGCGTCCTGTCTTTTATGTTTCTTTAACTATTATTTGTGTACTTGATTTATATTAAAAAGGTATGTATTATATAATTTTTTTTTAGCATCGTAGCTTTTCTTCAGCTTGATATGAGGGTCTTTGTAAACTGTACTTACTCACAGCATCTGTTGGGCGCAGAGATAATCACACCCGTAATAATCTCATCTAGATGCAAATTCTTAACTGTTAAAGAAGGAAAAAACAAGGCTTGTCTCTAATCAATAATGTTATTTGCTCATCCAGACAAACACCAGCTCATCCATGGGGCAAAGCTCAACATTATATACATCAGCTATTCATCAAATGTTAATCTTCATAAAATCCTCATTCAACTCCATACATTTTAAGTTCTGGTGAAACACTAATGCCCTCTTTCGAGTACCCAAACAATTTAAAAAGAAACTTTCATATTTGACAGATAAGCCTATTTCCATATAAATGTGTCCAGTCTATTTACTTATTTTTAAAATAATAATAGTGATATGATTTTATAATTAATTCATCCATGAGGCAAAAAAAAAAGCAGAGTGGCAAAAAACACTCAGCTACTCCACTGTGCTCAGGTGCCAAGAGGATGTTTTAAGCTGGATGTCACATTGATTGGTGTGGTTGGGGTAAACAGAGAACTTGTGTAAATCTACAGCTAATTCATACTGGTACATAGGTATCTATGCAAAAGCAGCACCTTTACTAAAACCCTTCACACAGTCATACTGAAATATTCTGCTATACTGAATAGAAATAATGTTCCACTACTGCATGCATCTTAACAGGATCTTAACCCCTTGCATGAATTTACAGCATACACGTCCTCGATTTCTGCGGATTCCACTGAACTGCACACCTGTAGATTTATTTCCTAATATATTTCTGACACATTGTAAATAAGTTTACAACACGAAGTACGTTTTCTCTCTCATCACGATCGGTCACTAGTGACATTTAAAACACGAGCCTGGTCGTCATCCCTTCTTTCCAGTGATATCTGTTCATATTAAAATCAATGAGGGAATTACGATTCATTCAGCTAGTGAACTTTGTCTGCTCTAATCTGTATACTGTATACTGACACAATCTTGTTCTGACACCGAAGTGACTCAGCAGGACCGACATGGACACTGGATACCTCATTACAAGCTGATCATATTACGCACGTCTTTCACTAAGGCACCAAAATCTGGACAAAACGAAACCTGGTTAGCTTGGTTTTAGATATTTTAAGTCTGTCTGTACTCATCACTGGCTTTTTAAACTAGCTCATTTTGCAATATGATTTGTGGAGGCAAGCATGGTTAGACAATGTTGTATTTTTAGTTATAGAAATGTCAAAGTATATTAACAGTAGAGAAAAAAAAAAAAAGTCAAAACCTTATTTTGTGTTTTGGCCATTTTTCAAAAATTTAAACAGTAGCTTTAAATAGTAGTCAAATGTAGCCAGTAGAGGGAAAAAAATTATGTCATGTGAGAACTGACTGAAAGAGTTGATTGAGATTTGAGACAAAATTTTAACATTTGGTTTAGCACTTGCTCACTGGCAATGAACTCGCATTCAATTCATAACTTTCTGTCTTCCTTATTCCTCAACCTTCTGGTAGTATAAAGACAAACTATTGTAATATTGTTTATGTACAGCTCATCACCCACTTGTCTTTTTTAATAAAAAATAAATTAATTTAAAAAACAAAAACAAACGAAGCTTTTTTTTTAATTCTGTGGATCTGTGTTTATTAAACCTGATGTTAATGAACTGTTTTGAGTTACACGGCTTTAAAAAAGTTATGTAATAAATAATATTTATGAATGATAATGAGTATCAATAAATTGAATAAGGCATACTTGTTAGAAAATGCTATCTCTAGAACTCATGTCATGGAATGAAAAGTTCATTAGGCAAAGAATATTATTAGTAAGGTATATGAGACTGTAGGATGTGTTAAATAGTCAAGTTTCTATTTAAATTTATGCTTCACTTGAGGGTCTTCACCAGCTCCTCCAGTTTTGTCTGATTGGCACCAGAGAACTCGCTGATCTGCAGCAGAAATAAGAGTAAAAAAGCATCACTGTGAGGTAGCTATGGAGGCAGAAAGCTTTATGCATGGCAGGTTATAAAGCGCTGTTGTTTTTGTGTGTGTTTTAACATGAGTGAAGAAACAAAATCAGAGGAAAGTAACCAGCACACCTTCTTTCCTTCCTTGTAGAAGTAGAATGTTGGCATGCATCTGATCTCACAGGACTGGGCCACATCCTAGAGGAGGGAGGGAAAGAGAGAAGAGAAAGAAAGAAGAAAATAAATAAATAAATAAAAGCAGCATTGATGTATCTCACTTTTCTTTCAGCACCAAAACTCAATGTCCTTTTTACACTCAAAAATAGTTCGGTTGCAGCTTTCTCAATCTTTAAAACATTACATCTTGGTGTGCTGCTGTTCACGGGCATATCCAACATAGCTTGAACTTTACACTTACATTCTTATTATTTGGAGTATGCCTTTTTATCCAGGTTAACAGAAATGCTGTCTCTCTCAAACATGCATTTAAATGCTTTTGTCCGTTTAGGGCAGTGCTCTAGAACACTGTAGAAGCAGTAATTTCCTGTTCTTTCATAAACACTAGCTAGGACATCTGATATCTCTCCAATGCTTTTAGGTTTACACAAATACACAATACAGCAGTAAAGTTATCTCTGAAGCAAGATTTAGACGACAAAGCCAAACAACTGAGAGCTTTTTATGAGCCGTAAAGCTTAATCACTAAAATAAAGGTTTACATGCAACATCAGATGTTGTTGGATGCAGAACCAAACACGAATATATTACTCAGAACAAATCTGTTATAAACACTCTATTCAGTTTTTTTTGTTTAGGAATTAATAAAAGATTCATAGACATGCCTTAGCCAATAGTTTTTCAGCATCCTTAGTAACTGCCTGGGTTTTGATGGTTTAAATTTGGTTACTAGTCTTTATGTTTTCTGAAATAGAACCAAGTAAATTTGTTAGCAAACATCAGAAAGGTAGAAACATATCTGTCTGTGCAAGATTATAAAAAGTCCTCAGTGACACACACACACACACAGTGAAGACCAATTGAACTGGGATAATGAAGCTGTGTTTAGTGAGCTGTCAGAGACAGACGTGACCACAGAAATGATCAAAAGCCTTAGCAAACAACTACTGCAGATTTAAATCTAAATACATACACAGCACTAAACAGACGATCACACACTCTACAGCACTGAAATAAAAGACTTGTGCAAGAGCAGTGGAGATTACTAACCTGTGCATCATCCACATCTACCTTGAGGAAGACCACGTTGGCATTATCTGCTGACTCAGACAGTTGCTGAAAAGGAGAAAGGGAAGGTTAAGGATAAGGCTAAAGATGTCTAACTAAAAATGAAAATGTTAGTAAAGATGTTGCTGGATTGGTTGAAGAGAAGCTCTGAGTTAATGCTAAAGATAATCCATTTACAATACCCAACTCCATGCAAAAAACAAACAAAAAAAAAAAACTATTAAAAATATGTGGATAAAGGTTTTTCTATTCCCTGGCTCAAACCTCGTCCACCATGACAATTTCCCCTTGCATTAAGTAAGTCCCAAGCATCCTGTACAGAGCCCAATCCTCAACCTCACTGGACACCTTTGAGATTAAATGGAATATCGACTGCACCCCAGACCTCATCTCACATCAGTGCCTGACCTCACTAATAGCTAACTGACCACAAATCCCCACAGCCACACTCCAACATCTAATGGAAAGCCTACCCTGAGGTTATTATAACAGCAAAGGGGGATTCAGTCAGGCAAAATCTGCATGCATTTCTACCCAGGTCAAATCATAGACCTGGTTGGGTGTGCTGAAGTCTATAGGTGGCCTGCTAGGAGATGCATCATGTTAAAAGCTGGATTTACTCACTTTGAAGAAGGGAGCGATACCCTGGCAAGGGCCGCACCATGTAGCTGTGAAGTCCACAACAACAAGTTTATCGCCTGCATCAGCCAGAGCTTTATCAAAAGCTTCCTGTAGAGAGGGGACAATATTATAGAAAACGTTAAACCCGGTAGACAGAGCATTAAGGCACATATTCATGAAAATTCTTAGAAAATGTGGGCGTTTCCACTTAACGTTAAAGAGATGAGTTAATAATGTAGTGCTAATGGAGTTATTTACATTAAACCTGTTACATACAGATTTTAGAGGATCTCAATCACAAAACTAAACCCTACACAATATTGCCTCAAATATTTAACATGGGCGTATAACTATTTTAAAAGCTCTCCTATTTTTCTTTTTATTCATCAACAACCACAGTCTTCAAAAGAAAGCATAATACCTAGTAACAGAGTTGAGCCCCACCTCCTCTCTAAGATAAAAGATGTTGTATTGTCCTTGTGCAGAGTTACTCTGAGATCGGGCCTGAATCACTCTTAGAAAAGATTCCTAGTTAGAAATTTTTAACCTAAATTAAGTGCTCTCTGAAATCATATATCATAGAATATTTATAAATAAGGGCGTGGTGTTTTTTTTTTATTGAAACTAAAATCAAATCATACACAATTAGAGAGACACACTTGCACATCATTTTATATAAACACTAATTTTCAAATAATATAGTTGTTGCATCTGGATAATGACAAGAGGCAAGAAAACAGCAGTTCAAAATTCCCACATGAAGAGTATTTAGAAAATAACCGCATCCCCCTATTTTTCCTAAAGGGATCTTAATTCCTGGAAATGCTGTGTGCAGTTACATAATAAATACTTGACTCACGTTTAAGTAAGACACATAACTGGTGGTGTTTAATTCATTTACACTGCAAATGTACAAAATATGGGTCATGGCACAAGGAAAGATCTGAAGACTACAACCTCCATAATCATTACAGTAATGCCAGTCCCACGTGTTCAGGTGTTCATAAAAGTGCTTAATATTACATAAAATAAAAAAAAATAAAAAAAACACAAACAAGTCAAAATTAGAAATCACATTGGTGAGAACTTAAATCCCTTTATACGTGAGACCCACGTGTTTGAGCTGCAGCGCGCGCGCACCGTTAGCACTGACAGCTAACACGGTGTGAAACTGTTCATTTAGTGTAAGACAGATTGAGGAAAAACAACATTTTCTTCAGCAAGATTCCAGTCTCAATTGTGAACTCGAGCATCAAACGTGCGTGTGTTTAATGTTAAATGAACCGGGTATAAGCTGCAAAAGTAAAACGTACGGCGTAAGTAAACCTAGAAACTTAAAGGATGTTAAAAAGTCTCTCAACTGACGAACACAGACTAATATATCTATACAAACGACCCGAATAACGAGTTAAAGCTTAAACCACATTCTCCTTGAGATATCGACGTTTTGTCTTCTTCAGGGAGTTAGCTTAGCATAGATTAGCTTAGCTTAGCATAGATAACCGTTTTTTGTTTGTTTGTCTTTTTATGTTTAAAGCCCTCACAGACTCTGTTTTTTTTTGTTAATGAAACTTTAACCCAACAACTCAGTATTAAACATGTTAAAGGTTTATCGAATACGTGTAGATGTTGTTTTAGGTCTGAAGCCGGAGGACGTCAGACTGCTAACTCGGCTAGCGCCATTTTACACAAGGGCTGAAACACAGTGACAAACTATTACTAAGAGAACTTGAGTTGGGTTTTTTTCGCACATAATTAATAAAAACACCGTCTGTGTCTCGTTATAATTAACACTTTAAAGTTAAAGCTACACGAATGTGGTTTGGTTTGTTAGGAAACTACACAAAAGGTGCTAATAAAGCTAACTAACTAAACCTGGTAGATAAATAAGTCAGACACGTTTTCCATGATCGAGACTGATGCTGATTAAATGTTTATATATTTTAATAACTTAATACACAATACAGAGGGGGAAAAAACCCACAGATCAAAAGCACCACTCGTGCTTACCTGATTCTCGATGATGATGATCATGATGATTATTTCTTAAAGATTAAAAAACAGAAGTTAAAAAAAAAAAACTTCCTAACACAATTCTTCAACTCTGGAAGCTCTCACTGAAACGCTGGCGTCGCGCGCTGGGCTCTTAACCAGAAGCCCCGCCCCTTACAGGAGTAACACTGTTACTGGGGTTGCCATGTCTTCAGAGAATAATCCTATTTATACAAAGTACTTAAATATACCGGTACCTCCGTATCCATTACCACTGACCACGTTAAACGTGAATACTGAAGCTGAATAAATAAATAATTCATAATCTCCGACTGAACGAGCAGTAAAAGTATATTTTACTTATGATAAATTGATATAAATATATTTACTTAAGTATATTTTACTACATAACTAGAGTTTACTATAGTTACTGTACAATAAGTGTTCTTTATTCCAGACATGGCAACATGACTGTGAACTGTGGCGTTACGTAATGCTGCATTTCCAGGGCAGGGCGCCATGTTGTGAGTCACACAGTCAAAATATGTCATTCATCTAAATGAGTGGAAATCGTGAAATAGAAGGACAATTGATTATCATAATGCTAATATGTGCAACATCAAATAACGTGTTTATCGGAATATATGCAGTGTTGAACATTTTACAAATAGAAAGCTGCCACACTGTGGACATGAAGCACTAGGGTGTGTTTCTGTCAGCTCCACTGCTCCATGTGAAACAGTGTATCATGTATATGTTTGTACACTGGTAAGGACCCTGGATCACTACACAGAAGTAGTGCTAATCAATTTCAGGTGACATTCTAATTGCCCCACCAATACTGCCCCACCAAATAATCATGATTTAGATGTCATGTAAATGGTTGCATAATCACACACAGGTTCAAGCACAATTCACATGAGCTCACGACTGATCTCAGTCTCTTCCAATCTGTGGAATGTTCTGGAAAAATTTAGGGACTAATTCAGGGACGTCTCTGGGGGACGTCTGGAGGGGACGTCTGAGGGGACGTCTGGAGGTCATGAGTTGAAATCCCAGGTCCACCAAGATGCCACTGCTGGGCCCCTGAGCAAGGCCCTTAACCCTCAGTTGTATACATGGAAATAAATTGGAAGTCACTCTGGATAAGGGTGTCTGCTAAATGACTAAAATGTAAATGTAATCTTATCCGGAAAGGGCCGATGTGGGTGCAATAGGTTTTCATTACAACGAAGCAGGATCCACACCTGACGTCTTGGCAGTCTTTTGTAAACCAAGATCAACTGATTCTAAGGGTGATTTAATCAGGTGAATTGAACCACTGATTAAACGTCCCTTTGTGATGAAGATCGGAGACCCTTGATCTAATTTGACAAAGAGAGCAAGGGAACTATCTAAGTACAACCTAACTCAAATCAATTGAAATAGTTTGTTGAGATAGTTGCCAAAAACATTTGACCAGATTTATTGTTTTATGTCAATTTTAAGAAATAATGCAATGACATTTTCTCCATTTTCTCATACTGGACAATTCACAGGGTAAAGTACACATTACTTTTTCAGTGTAAGAGGTTTTTACATGCTTATTTCTAGTAACTGAGTTCATAAAAACGAGTCATAACATATCTTAAGATCTTTACAGAAAATCCTAAAGAACAGCATAATAGACATTAGTTGAGTTTTGTGTATACATGACACTTTCCAAGAAGTACTGTTAACTCTAATGAGTTGTGAATTAAATCAGAGCCAGTAATACAAAGAAGAGCATCAGATTTAGTTTCTGTGTTTGTTTACGTTTATGAAAGACTGGAAAATTTAACTTGATATGCTGTTACAATTTACTGTGAAGCTGGGACGCAGTGCCATGTCATTGTAAAACCTGTTTAATTTTACAGCAAGGTCGTCTTCTTTTAATAACAACAAAGATCTTTGCACAGTATGGACAATAAACCTACAAGTTAATATTTTTCATATGAATTGAACGATTAATTTTTGGAAACATCAGTAGAGTTATGCTGCCTGTGTGGGCCATTCTATACTGTGCATAAAAGCATTTTTCAGTTAATTTCAGGTCAGTTTGTGCAAAAAATGATTTTAATTTCAGCTATATAATGCCAGTTACTACCGGTGCTACTGGAGCAAACCACTGACATCTCTAATGATGGTGGATATAAATGTAGGAATGATGAAGCAGGTGATTCTCTGATGAGAGGTTGTATTTGTGTTACTATTATCTATCATTTGAACGAGCACCGGTTGGCATCAAATGAGCCGGGTTTCCAAGGAGACAAATCCTAAATGAGATTCTAGTGCGAGATGTGAAGCAGAAAACATTTCAAATAACCAGAAGTGGACAAGAGGCACACTTACACTCATTGACAAACCATTAATACCATTTGAGTAAGAGACCAAAACACACACACACACACACACACACACACACACACATACACACACACACACGCACACACACAAGAGAGCAGATGCGGGGGGTCTTCTAATGCTTTTGTTGAAAATGGCAAGAACTCATTTTAAATTCAAGTAAAACAAGACAGTTAGAACACTCTGAAATGCTTTGTAAATGAATTATTCTTCAAATAATAGCATAAAACACTGATAATGGATATTAATAAATACAATATAAATTGCAGTTAATATTTTAAAAGCTTTAATGACACGATATACAAAAGAAGCTTTAGATTAGCTTTATCCTGAGAGGAAGAAACAGTAAAATCATTCTTATCACTACAGTACATGCAATTATCCAATCACAAGGTAGCAGTACAATGTATGGCATCATGAAGATACACAACAAAAGCTACAGTTAATGTTCACATCAATAATCAGAATGAGGAAAAATGTGATTTCAGTGAATGTTGCTTCCTGACTGATGAGTTAGATCATATAGCCTCAAATTCCTGTTCTTGGCTGACAAGAGTGAAACCCAATGTGGTCTTCTGCTGTTGTAGTTCATCACTGTCAAAGAACAGCTGGTTGTTCATTTTGTGATACTTTTCTCCTCATCATGGTTGTAAATTGTGTTTATTTTACTTACTCTGGACATCCTGTCAGTTCAATCCAGGCTTTCCCTGGAAAAACAAAACAAGAAGAAACGGTAAAGATAAAAACAGTGAAAGATCTTGTGAACAATACAGTGTATTTTCAAGCTTTGTATCATTCACATGTCCAGCTTGTTTTTGTACATACACTCCTTTGTGTCTAGGTGAACACTTATGAGCTTTGACTTGATGCTGTGTTCCTTGTTGCTTGGTTATTTTACATTGTCGTCTCTTATTTGATTTTAGTGCTACTGTTTTTGTCTCTGTCTCTGCTATCTTTCTCTGCTGTCCATCTGCCTCTGGTTCTCATTTATTACACTGTATCTCAGATCAGCTCTGGACATCACAAGATACCACAGACATGTGACTAAAACTCCAAACCAAGAAAACCCCAAGAAAATAATCACATGATAAATTGGAGGAAGTGAAATCTCCATGACTCATATATAGAGTTTAATGTAACTCACAGGAAATACCAAAAAAAAAATGATCTTAATTTTAATCCTTATGTTATGTGGTGCTCAAAAATGTTGTTCTCCTTTCGGCTTCAACCTTCAGGGGTCGCTACAGCATATTCTTGGTCAGCATATTTCATTTGGCACAAGTATTATGCTGGATGATTTTCATACACAACCCTCCAATTATATTCAAGCTTGGACCCAGCACTGTGAGTGCAGTGGCTTGGTTGGTTTCCTGTCCAGCTATCAAACCCAGGACCTCCATACAAGCTAGACCATCAGGGACCCATGTGGTGATCAAAAGTACTAGTTGTAATTTTTTCGCTTTTCACAGGTTTCTGAAACTGTGCGCTTGGCATAATTTCTTAGCTGAACACAAAAAACTATAGAAAATATTTAGAAGAACATATAATTTTGTAGTTTATTGTGTACATATGAAACCAAACTGTGATTTAAAGCGTTTTAATGTGAGAACGGAAATAAACTGAAATTGAAAATAAACTTCTGAGATTTTTCTTTACATTGTGTCTAAATAAAGAGAGTCAGAGATTATGGCACATCCCAGGAGTGAGCAGAAAAAAAAGGATAAAATAGTGGCTCTGTTGTTCAGTTAGTGCCATTTAATTCTTTTTCTGCCAAAATTGGAGTCATTGCATGGTGACACATCAGTGCAAATCAATACAAAGTTATTCTACCTGATTAGCTTTATTTAATGATGATTTAATGATTTATTTAATGAAATTTCCTCATTCTCATGTCAAGAAGGCTTAATGAATAGTTTGATGAGGATGAAAATGATGGAAATCATATGCTACGCCCATCCCGCTCACTCGATCTCAACATAACTGAGCACTTATCTTCTAAAGAATGATATTCCTTCATCACTGCCTTACAATTCTCTGTTTATGTTAGGTTTTCCTATCAATCTGTTACCTGTCTATAAAGATTATTGCTGAACATAGATCAGAATGATAATTCTGAATATTGCAGTTTAGTTTGCTTACTATATTAATACAGCATACAGTACCGATATACTGTAGTATAGTCTGTCGTCAACCTACACTACAGTACAAAATATCAATCAGGACCAGCCATGTTTTTTACATCTTATTTCCATCCATCACATTTACTCAGCTTCCTGACCCAGTGTAGACAAGGAAGTGGTAAGGGATTTACGAACTCCGGTAGTTTCTGATCAAATCAGTCAAAAGAAATTGCAATCAAATACCACAGAGCCAAAAAAATATTGCTTTTCATAATAAATGTACATGGCACAGCAGATGCCAATATTAGATATACACAGACATGAAATGAATACAAAGGATGATTATAAATAAGACAGATTGGCCACATATGTATTAGAGATTTCGTATTTAGAGCCGTGAACCGTCTATTCTGTCCTTTAAGATGTCTCTTTGATTTTCCTCTGTTACTCTCGTTCAGTTCAGGGGCATTTCATTAAATTCTATTCAATAACATGTTAATCAACTGCTTTGAAAACTGCTGCAAAATTCATGAGAATGGTGATGAGATGGGTTCTATTGGGTCTATGACTATAATTAAGTAGCACCCTTTGAAGTCTTTCTGTATTGTGTGGTGGCCAGATGCTCAATTTTGTCATCTTCTCTTTCTCTCTCTCACTCTCTCTCTCTCTCTCTCTCTCTCTCTCTCTCTCTCTCTCTCTCTCTCTCTCTCTCTCTCTCTCTCTTTTACCACTTTTACCCAGTCTAGGAGTCTCTGGAGTGAGTCATGGTCTTTGTGCATCCATCAATTCACCTTAAATCCCTCTATATGCAGCTGCTTAATGTTCATAAGAGTGTGAATGTATGGCCCTGAAACAGACACCATCACATGACAGGACCAAAAATATAAATCTACAGCTAAAAACTTGAATTGTTTGTAGTTCACTTTCTTTTATAGTCGTGTCATTTTTTATGCATTTATATATTGTCACTATGTACGGTTTAAAACACAAAAGGAAGTGCTGCTGTTAAAGGAAAACACCTTCTGACCAATCCGGCGAGAGAATTCAGTAGCGCTGTGGTATAATTTAATTCAATTCAGGCCTGCATTAAAGGCTTTTCATACATTTATGCATGTACTGCACCATTATTATCTGGATTATCTGGACTATTACCTGGATTACCTTATTATCAGGTAATTAAAACAGCTATTGAAATAAATAACTGGTGTAAGTATTTCTATAAAGTTTATTATGAAACAATGTTAAAACCTTGGAATGAGAAAGAAAAATATTTTACACTGTGTTTTGTAAATGTATGGCTTTACATGTAGAATTGTATGTAGTGCTTATCCTTAGCTTCATATTGAAACCTTCATATTGAAAACATTCCTGTTTATTTTGTACTACCGTGGTAAAACTGGCATGATCCCAATCCTGTGTACCTGTTTGTAATTCTTCGGTGTTGTAGGTGGTGATGTACAGCCAAACTCCTTCATTTGTGTTAGAGCAACACTGCTGAACTTTCCACCCACCTAGGGGAATGATCCTGATCCTCAAATAGGTCATACTTCGATATATATATATGCTTTTGATATGGCCACTAAGTGACATTATGTGATGCATTAGTTAACAAGAAGAAAACATGAAGCTTTGCATTAATACGCTGCAAATACCATAACAATATTAGCAATAAAACATGCATCATTTAGTGCAGAGATACACAGAGCAGATCAGAGGTCAGCAGTAGGATCTTTATTACTTTTACTTTTATTTATTGTTGCACATGTGTTACTGCTTCCGCAATCCATGCACTGCAACCAGGCATAAATGGACTAATGAGTTTTATGCATGCAATTCCCATGCAGTTTTAGCTTTGCTGTTGAGCTACACTTTTCTCGGATCCTGTGAATAAAGTGAAGTGTGGGGACTGATATTGGCCTTGACAGTTCAGGTGAGTTGAGGTTAGGCTTCTCAATCAGTGGCATGAAAATCACAAGCCTAAAAGATTTAGGTACATAACCAATGCTATGGGAGTTTCTATTTGCCTCTGCTATCATTACAATGAAAAACTTTGTATATTTCTGTCGTATTTGGGCCAGGGGATTTAAATATTTGCTGTCTGTTACATTTTCCCAGTATACCCATGGGAGTGACAGAGATAGGAAGACTTTTTTCTGGTTACATAGGGATTATTAACATTGCAGGCAAATATACCGTTCTAAATATTATAGCAGTACAACTAGAGTAGTAAGCAAATACACATAGTAAATAAGTCATAAGAACATTCACCAATCAAATGAACAATCTACAATGAATTACCATTGGACATTTTTAAAGGAAATTTCTTTCTGTTTCTCTTCTGTTTCTTAAAGCAGAAGCATCCAAGTTCTCAGATATAAATAATTTCCTTAAATTTTCAATTCTGTATTTATTTCACTATTTATGTGTAATGTAATGTGTGTGTGTGTGTGTGTGTGTGTGTGTGTGTGTGTGTGTGTGTGTGTGTGTGTGTTTGCACAGTAAACCCTGGTATAAATGTATAAATCCTACTTAGACACTTTGGTGTCTCCTTCACACCGCGTCTCCTTCCTTTGTTTAAGGCCAGCTGAACGGCCTACGAATGTATAAACACAAATTACTGAAAATACTTAGTGTATACTAAAGATCTCTACTGACCTCCCTCTAGCAGCACCTGTGAAACAATTCACATCTACCTGGTTATTGTGAGAATGCTGACACCTTGTGGTGCACCTTTTTCAATACACAGGGGGTGTGATATAATAATGGTCATCATTTATCCAGCATACAGCATTTAAAAAGAAATGTAATCTTACTATAAAAATATTAAGGAACAGAGCATAAAAATGTTCTTACTGAAGATGAATGAATGAATGAATGAATGAATGAATTCTCTGAAATCAATACAAAAATTTCTCTAGTTCATCATAGTTGATTTCTTTTTTGTCAGAAACCTGGATCTTGTGTTTCTGGCAGTTTCTCTTCTTTCAGTTCAAAGTCACTGTTTTGGGAAACGTAGCCTTAACCATCATCCTGGATTACAAATAAAAAGACAAATAGAGAGTTTAGTTACCTTTAATCTAACACAGAAATTAACATAACAGAGGACTAGTTGTGCTATGAACCTTCAGCAGATTTGAAATATTAAATCTTTTTAAAATGGGACAGGAAATAATCTTCTATCATACTTCAAGTCACATTTTCTGTGTTTTTTCAGGGTTAAACCTAGAAGCCAATCCAAAATTATTTGCCATCCACTTTATTATGAACACCTGAACATGTGCACATTCATACTGTTATCTAATCAGCCAGTCAAATGGCAGCAATGCAGTGGAAATAAATCATGAATATACAGGTCAAGAGCTTTGGTTACTGTTCACATCAAACATCAGATTGGGAAAAATGTAATCAAAACATAATGTGAAATGTAATGTGGTGGCTCTGGGTAGTTGATTGGAAGATTGGGGTTTGATTCAATTAAAATTTATTTATATAGCACTTTTAACAATTCACATTGACTCAAAGCAGCTTTACAGAAGTATAGAAACAGTAAAAAATTAAGTAGAAAATAAATAAATAAATAAATAAATAAATAAATAAATAAATTTAAGTTCTATCCCTAGTGAGCAAGCTGGAGGCAACTGTGGTAAGGAAAAACTCCCTGAGATGATATGAGGAAACCTTGAAAGGAACGAGTCACAGAAGGGAACCTCATCCTCATTTGGTAGACACTGGACAGTAAATAATGCAAATGTAAATTATGTCAATTCTACAACACTTGTACAGTTATTTAACAGTTGTATAGTTAAAGAGCTCCTGAGGAACTAATGGGTTAGCGCAAACTCTGAGTTCACCATGGACTCAACACCAATTCCTTCCTGCCAAAGTCATCATATTATTGCTGATAAAGACAAGACCATACAGCTAACTGACACAACAATGGTTCAAAGAATGACATGCATGACAGTTTCTGTGCGAAGAACATTTAACTGACTAAACAACACCTGACCAAAAACTAGTTAAATGTTATCATGATTCACTTCCTTTTTATGCTGGAATATGGACTCAGAAACGCATAAGCAGGTACAGAGCTTGCTCAGTGTGAAACAGGGTTGCCAGATTGTACACTATATACTGTATACATTATGTGACATCAAATCAAACTATAAACCCGGCTACTTTCACCTTGACTCAACCAGAAACACTAAAAATGCTTTAAATGTTTAAAACTTTAGATTCATTTTATTTATTGCTACTTGGGAAAAACAACAAAACAACCACAGGACTAAAGTGTAAGCTCTTTCTTATATAGTACAATGAGCATGAGAATGTGGTGTAACTGTAACACAACTGGATATTGTTTCAGAGGCTTCAAAATGGTATAGGCATCCGATTAATTATTTATTTAAATAATTAATTATTTCCAAGCTATCGCACACAGTATTCAATGAATGCTGGTTTAATTTTAATTTTTTAATGATCTAAGTTTGTAGTGTGTTTTGGATTGTGTTCCAAGTGACCCATACAATGTCACAATTCTACAATTTACAACTACAACTCCTTTTAGCTTCAGTAAAACTCTACAGCACTGAAATAACCGAAGTTATTGGTAAACGTGCACATGATGAAAGAAATAAAAGTATGTAGGATGTAATGTGGGATGTATGAAGTGTGTGATTTAAAGCATCTGTGTCTCAATCAAAAAATTCTGGCTGCCATTTTTGTTGCAGAATCATATCCACACAATTAATTCCAATCGACACACCATTTTATTTCAAGTCTGTAATAGTGATGGCGCACTCTGTAAAATAGCCACTGCCAAAAGGGCCATTGTCACCAGGTATAGTGTAACCCTCTGTGGTGCCAACATGGTGGAAACAAAGTGCCTGGTAAAGGCGGTGAGCAGCTGGGGTGTAAGCTGTGGTGCCCAAAATGACAGAAAATGATGAAAAGGATGAGGAACTATGTGCAAACTGGCATGCAAACCCCAGCCCTGTGTATCCCAGAGATGCACAGACTCCACCTTTTCGACATTGGTGATCCACAGACATGTGGAGCCGCTCCAGAGAGTTTGTCCCATGTGGCCTTACTGCCACTATACCAACTACACGGCCTTCCAGCACTGCTACACAGAAACCTGACCCTGCTGTGTAGATGGAAAAGAAAAAGTAAAGCAATGATGCTGATGAACACAGTATCAAGTGATGTTACATGTGACCCCTTCACATATATATACATATGTACACATAGTATACATGCATATTAGGGGTATAACGTAACGGCATGATTTTTATCTGTTTAATATTCGTATCCAGATTTACACATGGGCTGTACAGGCAATATTGAATTAGATGCTGTGTTGGAAAGTGACACAGGGAAGTCTTTAAAAAAATGCCACATAAAGCAAGCACAGGTACAGCAGGGACATAAACATAGATCACACATGGAAGATAAGTGGCAGTGGTGTCTCAAGGAGGATCGGGATTCAAGCCCCAGCACTGCCAAGCTGCCACTGTTGGGCAAGGAAGTTAACCCTCTCTGCTCCAGGGGTGCTGTATCATGGCTGACCCTGTGCTCTGACACCAACCTCCAAAGTTGGGAATACATTAACCATCAGAAAATTAATATTCAACATATTTGTACAAATACAGATGGGCACACCCAGTTAATGAGCTTTATTTATTATTTTGCAAGTACAGCTATATACATACACATGATTGTTGGCCACAATGAACTAAAAGATTCCCACCAGGCTTACAGACGATTCACTAACACTGACGTTCCTTGTATTCATGCGATTATGTTGTTAAATGTATCTTATATGAAATGTAAATTACCACAACTGCTGTAAAATTACTGACACCCACAACTCTTAAAAGTCAAGGCTCACAGAGCTGAAATGTCAAAATGATGAGTAAACCGTGTCAGTATAGCAATAACTAAGTATTCGAAATTTTAGCTTAACATTCCTGTAATATTGCAGTTCAGCCTTTGTACTATGTCGGCTGCAACAAAAACAGACCACCTTTTAAAGGGTGCCAATAGTTTTTAACCTAATTGAATGGCTAGAGTTTATTTGTCTTCATAATGTTAAACAAGTGACTCTCATTCATCTTCTACCGCTTATCCAAACTACCTCGGGTCACGGGGAGCCTGTGCCTATCTCAGACGTCATTGGGCATCAAGGCAGGATACACCCTGGACGGAGTGCCAAACCATCGCAGGGCACACACACACACAATCACACACTAGAGACAATTTTCCAGAGATGCCAATCAACCTACCATGCATGTCTTTGGACCGGGGGATTAAACCGGAGTACCCGGAGGAAACCCCCGAGGCACGGGGAGAACATGCAAACTCCACACACACAAGGTGGAGGCGGGAATCGAACCCCAACCCTGGAGGTGTGAGGTGAACGTGCTAACCACTAAGCCACCGTGCCCCCCACAAGTGACTCTCAAAACTGCAAAATTCAAGTTTGTAACTGAAATAAATTTAACCATGTTAAACCACGTAATCTGTATTTGTGCAGCATAGTAATTTGAAGCCTATTACTCAAGGGTCACATTAGGGAGCTCGGGAGCTCTTGCAGGATACAAACATTTTTTCTAACTAGATTTTCATAAATACATAATTTCAAGTGCAAATGCTCCTACAGACATTTTTTTAATGACTAATTCATTTTTTATTCCAGCTTGATAAATGAAGTCTACTGTAGGTGTTAATTCCACCAAGTAAACGGTCAACATTGGGCTTTTTATATTTATATATAGACACCCGAGGATCACTGCCAAGAGCACCATAAGAGGGATGCAGCAGGTAAATACTAAAAGAAAGACAGAACTGGAAACCATAAATATGTATAAATGTTTGCAAGACTTAGTGATGGAGCATAGTACACATAACAGTATACAGTCAATTCCACAATGATGGCACCCGTCAACATGTAAAAAACTTTTAACAGGTTTTGGTATACAAAAGCTTTATTGCTGCATATGATCACTGTATTGTGTCCTCCAGAATTACTGTTGTACTACTGGTTTATGAAGAGGAAATTATCAAACAAACATTACACACAATAAGCTCAGAGTAAAGTTACATTTTCCCTACAGATCAAGAGCTTGAGTTTCTGTATATGGATTTTCTCCAGGCTCTATCTGGATTCCTGACCAAACAGTGCTGGTCTGTGAATTGAAGACTCATGTCCCAGGCCCCATATCCCTACTTCAATGCTCAGCTTGTGTTACTGTCTGTGTAGTGTTCCTCTACACCCTGTGTCCATGTGTTTTTTTCTCCAAGTTCTTCAGTTTCTTCCCACCTCCCAAATAACACACCAGTACGTGGACTGGCTTAGATAAATTGCCTGTAGCTATTCATGTGTGTATGTGCATGGTGCCCTGTGATGGATCAGTGTTTTAAAGTTTTAATAAATGAATTAAGTAATTATTCTTAATGGAGACATCACTAGCTCGTGTTCATCAATAGACCTGGAGTTGAGGGTCATGGACAATCACTCAGCATTAAGAGGTAAAGGAGCAGACTTTCAGGATGGTACTTGAGCCTGTGTCTGGGATCATGTCTAATGATCATGTCATGTCCTCCCGAAATATCCGCTGCACATCCGCGTTGTCCTCGAACCGGAAATGGCACACATGCTCCTCACGTGTCACACAGTGTCTTTCAATACACTGTTATGCATCTCTGATGTCTTCATTGCACAAACTATGTATTAATAAATATAATAGCTATACAGCATGAATTATACTTCTTTCTTTATTCTTTTCCCCCCATTGTTTGTTGCTGCATTGTGGGAAGAGTAACTAAGAAAAATGTATGTGACAAATAAACAACCTTAAACCCTGAACCCCACCTGGTTAATGTCAGTGCTCGAAATGGCCTTAGACCCTGATTCTGCTTTGTGTGTGTGTGTGTGTGTGTGTGTATGTGTGAGTGTCTGTTTTCTGTATATGAACACACAAATCTACACAGACACCTCTAAGTGTGCCTTCACATTTCAGTTCTTTTTAAAATAACCATACTCAGTCCTGTTAAAGTCTGAAAGCTGTTTATTTTACGGAAACGTTTTATCGACACTGCATTTCATTCCTACCCCTTGTTTCTTTAATAAATGTGTTTACAGGAATCTGCTATACTATTCTTCTGTTTAAAAAAGTCACAATAAAATGACATTCATTTTTGTAACATGTATTACGCATTTCTTTCTTTCACTCTGAGGCATTTCTTAATAAGAATACATTTTTTTTATATGTGTATATTATCATCTCTATAGTGTAATTCTAATTTAAAAAGAATTTCAATTACAAAATTAAATATTAATCTGTCATCCTTAGTGTTAAATATTTCTTTTACTTCTTTCTTTCTTTCTTTCTTTCTTTCTTTCTTTCTTTACAGTAAAATCTCACTGAATTCTGTGGCATGTTTTAATAATACACATACTTCCCTTTCCTGTCCTTTCCTTTCTTACTTTCTTTCTTTCCTTCTTTCTCTCAAAACTTTAAAAGTAATTTAATAGCTAATTTATTACAATTTTAAACATTAATCGCTGTGCCATATTTTATTATTATTACATAAAGTATTTACTTTCTTCCTTTATTCCTTCCTTCCGTTATTTAATATTCCGTTAGCCACATAATTATGTGGAAACTGTAAGCTTTGAGAAGATAAAGAAACTAATTAATGCATGGACAGTTTAGCAGTTATGTAGCATTACAGACATTATTCGAGATGCTGTTCTGTGTGTGCTCTGTGTGACCCGGCTCTCTCCATCCACCAAAAGCTTTCTCCATGTACAGAGCGGTGGCCAAAGTGAGGTGATCCTGTAGTTTTCCTGTGACAAGCTGCAGTCCAAGAGGCAAACCCTCCACGCTAAGTCCTATAGGACACTGGGTCACTGGCAGCCCGAGGATATTAAAGATTCCTGCACATAGAGACATTTATAGGAGAAAAGCAAGACAAGTAAAGTGAGTAATAAAAATCTTTCTTATTACTATGCAAGTCCTTTGGCTTGCTAATACACGAGATGAGAACATACAAAACCAATAAGAGCTCTGATAGACTTGGCTATGTTACAGTACGTTTACAAAACCCTAATTGAGTTGTTTTCACATTTCCTTATGAGAAACATAATCTTAACGGCTGCTCCGGTGCATTATTACCCCACTGAGTGATTGAGTCAACAAGAGCAGGAAGTATGTTAATTTAATACCTAATAGTTACAAATGGAGCTAGCACCCAAGATGAATATGTTTAGAGTTTTTTTATGAGTCCCAAAACTGTCTCTAGTGACCACTTGAATGGATTTCTTGACTAGCAAAGTTGAAATATTTGCTCAAGCCACTTTTTGAGGTTACCCATTCTTGCTGGGTTTATTGGGCATTTTCAAAGCAATGTGTGTATAAGGATTATGGGGTTCCTCTAGGTGAGTATTGCCCACTCTGTCCACTAAACCCAAGAAGACTTCTTGCTCCTTGACATTCAGATGTGTTGCGCAAAAAAATCAAAGAGAGCTAAGAGAGCTAAGATCACCTGAGAGAAAGTGAAAAAACTCACAACTTGATGCATATCTTGACTCTTACCATACACTCCTGGCCAAGTTTTCTTCAGACCTGACTTCTGACAAGACTTCCTTCTACAAGGAAAAGCTTCGGCACAAGATCCTCGTAAGTTCTACAACATCTCCTCTTCTCTTCTCTACTCAATCCCCTGGCTTCACTTGCTTCATCTTATGACCGCAGAAGACTTTGCTTCTTTTTACCACGAGAAGATTGAGAAAATCTGCAGGACTTTCACTTCTGCCCCGACTGCACCTACATCTCACAGTCTGGATTCCCCTAATCCTTTGTCGCATTTTTCAACCATAGCAACAGAATAGATTTTACAACTCATTCAGTCTTGAAATCCTACCACCTGCCCACTGGGTCCACTCCCTTCCACTATCCTCCAGACCATCTCAAAAGACCTTCTGACTTTCCTCACCAAGATCATCAATAGATCCCTAACATCTGGTCATGTACCAACTACCTTCAAGAGAGCAAGGGTTATTCCCATCCTGAAGAAACCTGCTCTGGATACATCAGACATCAGTAACTACAGACCGGTATCACTTCTCTCTTTTCTTTTAAACATTCTTGAACGCGTTGCCTATAATCAACTGTCTGTCTCTTTCTCACAGAACAACCTCCAAGATCCCAACCAGTCTGGCTTTAAAGCAGCACATTCGACAGAGACAGCCCTTTTGGATGTCTCCGAGAAGCTACATGCTGCTAGATCAGCCAAGCTGTCATCTGACCTCATCCTCCTCAACCTTTCAGCAGTGTTTGATATGGTCAACCACAAGACTCTCTTGTCCTCAGGAGTCTTGGAATTTGTGGATAAAGTGGGAATGGTTTGCTTCCTACCTGAAAGTTTGCTCATATCAGGTAACATGGAAGTGAGCGACATCTGCTCCACACAGACTCTCTAATGGTGTCCCACAAGGCTCAGTACTTGGTCCTCTTCTTTTCTCCATGTATACTTACTCACTTGGTAAAGTTATTTCCTCACACTGGGTTTCTTACCACTGCTATGCTGATGATACTCAACTTATCTTCTCTTTCCCACCCTCAGATACCACATCTTCTGTTCGAATCTTAGCATGTCTGGGAGACATATCACCATGGATGACGGCTCATCAGTTGAAGCTCAATCAAAACTGAACTGCTGATCATCCCAGGTGATTCATCCCCAGGTCATGATCTTGCAATATCCCTGCATAATGATCTGATCTCCCATTCAGTCACAGCTCTGAACCTTGGGGTAACTATGGAAAATCAATTGTCCTTTTCCTCGCATCCTTCTCTACAACATTAGAAGGATTCGGCCATTTTTGTCCACACAGGCTGCTCAGGAACTTGTTCAGTCTCTTGTCATCTCAGGACTGGACTACTGTAACACACTGCTAGCAGGTCTACCTATGAACGCAATTCGTCCTCTGCAAATGATCCAAAATGCAGCTGCATGACTTGCTTTCAACCTTCCTAAGTTCTCGCATACCACCCCGCTGCTGCGATCCCACCACTGGTTTTCAGTACCTGCACACATCATATTTAAAACACTCATGCCTGCCTACAAAGCCAAAAATGGACCAACTCCCTCTTACCTCAAAGACCTCATCACTCCTCGCACTTCACATCGCACCCTTCGATCTACCAGCACTGCTCAACTGGTTCCACCATCTCTCAGGGTAAGAGGCAAGTATACAACAAGACTCTTTTTTGTTCTGTCACCAAGGTAATGGAACGAACTTCCCCTACGGGTCCGGGCAGCTGAGTCACTGGCGATAGTTGAAGACCTACTTCTTCATGGAATACTTGAACTAGCACTTTCTCCTCTTTTTGTTGTATGTGTGTATTTAAAACAAAACAAAACAAAAAAAGTCTGTAACCTAGTGAACCAGTGTTAATGTATTCAATGATAGAGACTTAAAAGCACTTTTGTACGTTGCTCTGGATAAAAGAGTCTGCCAAATGCTGTAAATGTAAATGTATTGTTTGCTACATGGCAATACCAGCGACTAGGTTCATGACAGTTGACAAGGGCTTTAATTTTGGGACCATCTCATAAAATGGTTGGAGTATACATCTCAATTTGTCTACTTGCCAAAGTGGACCTTGTTGACACTTTAGATATGATTATTCAGAGTGAATTGGCACCAGATGACAAAAAGGCAAAGGGTGCTTTGAATGCTTTAGATTTGTGATGGTGAAATGAACAGAAAGAGATTAAAACATAACAAAGACAAGGGAGTGTCAAGGCTGACCTGTGTAAGAAAAATTGAAGGGAGTGAACAGAGGCTGGTGGTGTTTTGGGGCCAGTTGCGGATGTGAAGGATATAATAGCACTCCATCAGTACCCAAAAGCTCCTCCAGATCCTTTTGCAAACTCTCTTTCTGCTGCAGAATGAACGGAGATGGCTGTGAGCTCTGAAACATCTCCACCAGGGCCAGACCTGAGCAAAAGAGACAGGGAGCAATATAACTGGATCCTAGAAAGTGTTGTGATATCTATCCTCAATATATCCTTCTCTTTTATATTCACAAAAACATAAGTATTTACCTATAGCAGCCATGGTGTGAGAGGACAGTCCAAGAAACCATTTAAAAAACTCCCACACAGGCCACACCTTCTTCTCTCCTCCACCCATCAGCTCAGCAAAAGTAGTAGGGGGCTGATAAAAAAACAAACAAAAAAGCCTCAGTTTTGTCTTAACACTGATTGAAAGAAACATCTCAGTTGACAACCTAAGCCCTCATCACCACCACCACACACTGATTTCTCTCATCAACAAGTTGTTTCAGCCTGGAGATCCTCCAGTTTCAGGATGTTTTTTGCACCTGTGTAAACTCTAGAGAAAAAGTGCCAGGAAATCAGCTAACCATCCCATCTGGTACCAACTACCACACCACAATCGCAGTTTGTGAGTCACAGTGATCATATTTTATCTTCAATCTAATGTCTGGTTTAAACCCAACTAACATTATTGGCTGACTGGATAACAAAGAATGCTCCTGAAGATCATAGTCATTTTCACTTAATCGCTTGGTTTACTAACAAACATCACCTCAGCATTGTTATGTCCTGTAAGATAATTCCTACAAGGGAAAATGCTAAAGAGAGGTCAATAGTGGAACACAGTCGCTAACTTTTAATGATTCACTTTCAATTATCTTACTGTACTTATGTGTATTCATGTTCCATTTTATTCCTTGTGAACACGCCTCACTCAAAGAAATACAAAAGAAATGTCATTTAAGAAAGATAACTTCAGTCATTTGGAGAAAATATCCTACAGCAGTCAATTCTCCAATTTTCATATAATTGGATAGTAATTACCTTTTTTTGTTTAAGACTGTGTCTCTGAACTTTTATTAACACAACAAACAACACAATCAAACCTTTCCATCCTTGCCAGGCGAGGACATCATTGCTCCCCAGATCTGAAAGGAATATTTGAGCTGAGGGATGCGCAATTCTTGAACTTGGACCCCTAAATCAGCCTTTAAATGTTCAACCACCTGAAATACATAAAGCCATTACATTTAATAAGTTTGTAATGTTTGTGTGTAGCTATTAAAAAAGTGAGTCAAAACAAACACACACCCTCTTCTGTGCCTGAATCAGTTGTGGATCTACAGGAGAGAGAAGATGTGATCCTCCATCATGAGGAACAGAGAAGAATCGAAGTTTCCTCAGATCCACATTGGTAGAGAGGGATAATCTGTGAGGAGGTACAATAGATTTATGGGATGCACAGGTTCACGAGTTTCCTGAGATTGTATTTCTGATCATACAACCTGATGATGAATTGATTTTCAGTTTGAAACCACTAATATATAATAAACATTGTACAGCTCATAGGGGCACTGGATAAGATCAGTAAATAAGGCATTGGACCTCAAAAGCAAAAGATTTTATGTTTAAATCCTAGCAAATCAAAACCTGGCTTGAGCAAGGACCTTAACCTTCAACATGTATAAAATGATACAAGTCCCTTTGGATAAAGCATCCGCCAGATGGAGATGGTGCTATCTAAGCTCAGGTTGGCGTCTGTCTAAGTAACTGCAACTCTAGCACCAGTAGATGTCCCGAACACATTCACTAATTTGGCTAAAAGCATATATGGAGATTTTTAACCTTCAAAAACTAGTATACATGCTCAGTCTCATTTTATTTTCAGTCTAAAACAAACAGGAGTGTGGAAATGACACCTAAAAAAAATCTGATCAGAGTTACTTTTCTGCATTGGGTCCTGCCATAATCCTCAACATGGGCAGAAGATCCTCAGCATAGCGACACATGGGGCCTGTACAAAGGAAACTTGGCTGCTGTCCAGACGCTGGGGGATACTGACCTCTGTTATTTACTATACCTGCAGATACAGACAGACAGAAGCAAAATGACAGTTATTACAAGATTACACAAGACTACAGCATTTATCATACACACTCAGTTCCTACCTGCTGTTGGCTTATGTCCAAAGATGCCGTTAAAAAAGCAAGGAATGCGAATGCTTCCTCCAATGTCTGATCCCACTCCAATCACAGAAGCACCACTACCTATTATACTTCCCTCTCCACCTGAAAGAGTAGTGAGTAAGAAAACAGATTTGTATTTGCTATTTTTTCTGTGCATTTTTTCTGAAATCAATAATTCAGCAAAAAACTCAAACCTAGTACATGACATATGAAGCCAAGTTTGCCTAAACTATTCAAAGGTTCAGCCAGAAAATCCCATCTAATAGCTAAAAAGAACAAAATTGGTTTGGGTTCTAATATTCCTTAATTTGCACTTGAGGCTGGGTTATTTTAGGCAGATTTGGCAACCGTTCTCTTCACCAATTGCGATCAAGTGGTCATTGAAGATGAAATAACTCATAATAAAGAAATGGTGAAAAAATAAATAAATAAAAATAAATTGCAAACAATATAGTTAAAAGTTAAAAATATTGTTTTGCGGTCAACGTGTGTGCAACCTGTAAGTTAGTCATGCCTCAGAGTTAGAAAACATACCAAAATAAACAATACCATGGAGATCATAAAAGCAGATCCAGAACAAACGGATCTCTCACCATTTCTAGAGTGAAGCTTGGTGGTGGTAGCATTGCGTTGAATGTTACTCTTGGCATTGCGGTTGCTTATCTTTACAATTTCCTTCAAGGATGGGTGGTTAAAAAAAGGAAGGTGGATGGAAAGGGTTTATTTGATTACTTATTCAAGGCACTCTCTGTGTACTAACCTGAGCTGCCCCCTGCTATCCTCTCGAGGTCATAAGGGTTTCTGGTAATGCCATAAAGGTGGTTGTGAGACTCCAGCCACATGGCCAGCTCACTGCAGTTGGTCACACCAAGTGGAATAGCTCCAGCACGCTTTAACAGAGCTACAGGTGGAGCATCCACTCCTGAAACCACCGTCCTCCTGCTAAGCAGTCCTGTAGAATTTGGCATGCCTATGAGAAAGAGAAAGAAAGACTGAGAGATGGAGAAAAATCTACTGGTCTTATTACAGAAGGGCCTGTTGGCTTACATTATAGTATTGGTGTGTCTTTAGAACGGATTCATGTCTCTATTGAATTGTCCGTTTTTTTGAAGTACGCATTCCTCAAAAACGTTTTTTTATTCCAGTTAACACGCTTTCCAATTAACACGCTATATTCAGATATTCTGTCAAACAACCACAGCAAGCTATCGAGCATGAGTAGTTTAGGTAAACTACCAATCCTATTATCCTATCAATCATATTAATAGTCAAATTCACATCTATTAATAGAACAGTATCTCAGAAATTATATGAATATAGTATTGCACACATTTGCACTTAATTCGTAAACAGCAATATTGCATTCATAACATTCTTATCATATTTTTTATTTTGAGTCTATGACACTATTTCGGTGTCTGTTGTGTATGTGTCAGGCCCCCGGATACGGTGGGAAGGAGACAGACCCGTAGGCAGGATAGCTTCAAATGAATGGGGTTTAATACACAAGGGGAAACAAACAGACATCCACACGACACGGGGAACTAACGATATTTAACATAAATACACTAATGAATCCGCGCTGCCATTGGCAACGCGGCTCACATATATACACACACAGACAATCACAGGATGGGAAACAGGTGAGGAGACAGGGAGGAGCGGACGAAGGCGTGGCAGACACGTGACAATAATAAAAACATTCGCACGTGTCCAAAAGTCCGCGCTGATCCCTGACAGTATGATTGTGTATGTGAGCAATACAATTTTAATTACAAAAAATTGTGAAGAAAACAATTGTTCATTTTGGAATTATGATTTAAATATCGCTTTAGGAACACTCATGGTTTATAAATTCATAAATAGAAATTAGCGACTCTCTTGTGAGAGAAATTTTGTGAGGTTGGCTTGTACAGTATATGGAACAAATATAATGTGTCATATTACGCTATGTTGTAGTCTGTAGTATCACACCCATTATATTCCAACATGACATATACTGTCTGGTATACTGTACCATTTTGCATATACTACAATCTTTCTTTTCACTAATTATTTCAGCTAAAGGACAGATGCTTATTAAATGAACAAACATGTGGCTATAAACGTACCCTGAAGGGCGAAGGCCTCTTTCACAGTAAAGGGTACACCAAGGAGAGGAAGCCTGTCCTCCAGTACATCCTCACCTCCTGTCTCCTCCTCTATCAGTTTATCTACCTGTGCTGCTTCTTGGAGAGCTGCAGCAAACCTAAAAAAGAAAGAAAGAGAGACAGAGATCAGTCTATGATCAGTTAAAAAAAACAACCCCTTGACAAAAAAGAACATTTAAGGCTCACTCACCTGTCTTTAACCAAAGCATTGATTAGTGGGTTGACTTCCTGGATGCGATCGATGTAGGCCTGAACAACCTGGACACTTGTTACCTATGGTACAAATAAAAATCTGATAATGAAACTTTAAAGACTTTCAAGCTCAACATGAGGTAGATGTCACACTAGTGGCATTTAAAAGTTTCTTCACTAAAATGTACCTTGTCACCTTTTCAGGGCATAAAGCCTGTGAGCTATTCACAAGGGTGTTTCCTAAACATGCCTTTAATGAGAGATGTATATATATTCCAAATTCCATAGCAGTGGAGAGGTTTTATTAATCATTATTATTATAATGATTAATAAAACCTCTCCACTGCTATGGAATTTGGTTCCCACATATTTAAAGCCATGTTTGGATTAGGAAGTAAGCCCTGAACAATAGGCTGCTCATTGTCTTGACCTTTATACACTCTAACGTGCCCAAGTGCTGTACACAAACCTGAAGACATCTACTAAACTAAAAAGGAAACTACTAAAATAAACTGTCCCTTTTCAGCTTGCAGGAATGTTGCAGTGTTTCTTATCCAAAGATTTGCAAAAAAAACCCCAAAACAACAACAACAACAACAACACAAACGGGGGTCCATAAATCTTAGTCATGGGATTTGTTATAATAATAATAATAATAATAATAATAATAATAATAATAATAATAATAATAATAATAATTGTTATTATTGTTATTGTTATTATTATTATGTATGTATTTTTAAAGAATTATATTTTATTATGAATTATTATTATTATTATTGTTATTATTATTATTTATGTATTTTTAAAGAATAATAATATTTTAATATTTATTATTATTATTATTATTATTATTTGCGATCCTACTTATATTGAAAGGGTTAAATCCAAACCATTTTTGTGTAAATAAATAAATAGCGACGATTTAATTTCACCTATTTCTATAATGATTCTAATATTTCTACAGATGAATTAATTACATTGAAAGGTGGCTACAATATAGCCTTCCTTTAACCTATGGAAAAAAGTTGTTTAAGGTAACAAGCAAAACTACACTTCCCATAATTCCACCCGAACATTTCACCTTGCAGCTGCTGCCGAAACAGAAAAAAACAAGACTCGTCACAGCCGTTTAAAAGGAGGTCGTGTTCAATGTTGGCTGGTATTTTTTTGTCAGGATAAAGTGGAGCATTAAAAGTCAATCAGTGAATCGGTTTCTCACTTGTTTTCGGCGGATGTTCCGCGCGAGCTGAACGGCGGAAACGCGCAGCAGCGGCTCGGTGATGCGGGGAAGCCCGAGACCTTCTGTGCGTCCTCGCTGTTGTGGTACGAAAAGGCTGAAAAGTGCCAAAATCGCTTTAACGCCAACACGCAACAAACAACACCAAAACCTCTCCCACCGGGTCGAGGCCATTGTGAACGGATCGGGAAGCGAGGAGGAAACGAACTGCTTTATCACAGTGAAATTAAACCGGATTTAGATGCTTCACTGCCCCCATCATGCAGCGCGGTGCAACTACTGTACGCATCAGGTGCACCTTCCCGTGCTTAATAAAGCCTTTTATTAGGTAGAACAACTCATAAATTCGACATGATCGTGTAAGGAAACAAATATGGGCAAGAAAATAAGCCTGAGATAATAGTTTAATATTTGGAAAGGATAAGGCATGTTTCTGAGATCACTATTAAACCAGAATCAGAATCAGATTCAGAAGGTCCTTTATTGCCAAGTGCGCTTGCGCATACAAGGGATTTGTTTTAGTGTCATACTCTTCCAGTACACATAAACAACACACAGACATAAATACAAATAAGATAAGAAATTGGGGAAGAAAATACACATATGTAAATCAAATTGAAATATAAATTGAAAAATATATAATAAATACATTTACATTTTAAGTATTTGGAAGGTGCCCTTATCCAGAGTGACTCACATTATCACATTTTTATACAATTGATTGTTAACAGGAGCCCAAGAGTGGCAACTTGGTGCACATGGGTTCAAACTCACAACCTTCCGATTAGTAGCCCAATACCTTATCCACTAGCCTTCCGCATACCCCGTAATATATAAATTGTATTACAGTACAGTACAAATCCATTTTTACATACATTAACAGAAATAATTATTCAGATAAATTATACTATAGCTGAAAAAAGCTAGCTATTTTTCAGGGTCTATAATATACAAATAAATATACCTTACATGGCAACCCACATCATACCAGTGTTACTCACATCAGTGTTTAAACCCCAAAGAGAGTTGCTCATTTCAGGTCCTTACTAAATAACTGAGGTATTTGTTGAAAGGTATTTTTTTGAAGTTTGTAAAAAAATAGACATTACATTGAACCTCACTCTTAAAGCCCTTTGTGAAACTAGGACCAGACTTTTGCACTCTTTGTTCTGTAAATTAATTGCCACATAGGTATATTTACATTTACAACATTGTAAAATAAAGTAGAAGAAAGGAAAACATGCAAGTGCAAATGAAATTCAAGAAAACCATTACATAGTCAAGGAACAATATTAATACATCTTGAAAAATGTATGATTAGCATTATCAACTGTTCGTAACATTATTAAGAAGATAAAAAGAGCATGTAATAATGAATGTAATAACCATAAATAGAGATACAGGCCAAGGAAGACCTCCACAGGTGGTGCCTTGAAATACCCTTTACAGAAATCTGAGAATGTTCACTTTAATTACAGTGTTTGTGTACAAATGTATTGTTTGAAATTTTCTCCAGTAATTTTCTCCAATAATATATTGTTTGCTATTTTCTTTGGAAATGTTGTCTTCTCGTATGCACATGCAGAACAAGCACTGTGTGACATTTAGCCATTATATTTTTATATTTTCTCCCAAAACAGCCCAGGCTGAAATTCTGGTAATAAATAGTCTAAATAAACGAGTAAACAGGTCGAATTGGCTCCTAGTGGCCTAAAAATACACTAGATAGTGTATGAAAGACTATTTGATAGATTATATGTAATAAACGAACGTGTGTGTTAGAGATTTACATATATGTGTGTAAACATGGGGCAGTTGAACAAGAGGAGAAAGTGTTCAGCATCTTGACTGTCTGATGGATGAACATTGTAAAATAAATCAAGAATTTTGCTTAAATTTGAATTGAATCATTTCAGAATGACTAGTTAGTTAATTGTGATAATGAACAATAGACACTTTCATAAGTTGCCCTGTTATGTTTAAACTATTGAGTATGAATTAATAACAATCTTAAATATAGCTGCAAGCAGCGATACCGGGGTCAAGCCGATCAGATGTGCTCAGAACATGTCTCTG